>NC_071255.1:38525427-38572927 GCF_023375685.1 Ictalurus furcatus
CCAGGGTGTCCCCTGCCTCGTGCCCCGGGTTCCCTGGGATAGGTTCCAGGCATCCATACAGAAAATGGATGGATGGATGGATGGATTCGTAGGTATTTACACGTTTACACGAACTCATTTATACACCAAACCACGTCTGGAGTTCTGAGACGCACTTTACCCGTGTTACAGCAAACACACACAAGTGTAAATGCATCTGTCTCATGTTCTGTGTAAGTCTAAAATGGTTCTGATTGTTTTTCACTTCATCTGTACATGCTGTAATTTCACACTGAGGGGTAAAAGTTCTGACATGATTTATCTTAGTTTAATTTTTTTACATCACAAAAACCTGCCATATTAACAGGGGTGTGTAAACTTTTTACATCCACTGTACAATGCGTGAAATGCCTGAGTGTCCATCAGGGATCATTACTGTCACTCCAGAGTTACAGTTCTGTCTGATTTTAAAGTTTCAGATTGTTACGATGTATGATCTTATACAGTGCCTTCTATTAATATTGGCACCCTGGGTAAATATATCTTTATTGTTTAACCTTTGATCTTATGTTTAAAAAAAATCACAAAAATACTCTGCTCTCATGGAAATCAAACACAACACAGATTTATATAAAAAAATATTTGTTAAATATAGGTGTGCAACAATTATTGGCACCCTTTTAGTCAGTACTTTGTGCTAGCTCCCTTTGTTAAGATAACAGCTCTGAGTCTTCTCCATAATGCCTGATGAGGTTGGAGAATACATGGCGAGGGATCTGAGAGCGTTCCTCCATACAGAACCTCTCCAGATCCTTCACATTTCGAGGTCCACGCTGGTGGACTCTCCTCTTCAGTTCACTCCACAGGTTTGACGTGATGCTCACATGACCCAACTGCTGTGAACTGATAATAAAACCTTTGTGAAACCCCTAGGTTTCATTGTCTCACCTGTGCGAATGTAACACGTTTCAGAGTCTCACCTGTGCGAATGTAAAACATTTTCAGAGTCTCACCTGTGCGAATGTAACACGTTTCAGAGTCTCACCTGTGCGAATGTAACACGCTTCAGAATCTCACCTGTGTGAATGTAACACGTTTTCAGAATCTCACCTGTGCAAATGTAACACCTTTCAGAGTCTCACCTGTGCGAATGTAACACGTTTTCAGAGTCTCACCTGTGCGAATGTAACACATTTCAGAGTCTCACCTGTGCGAATGTAACACATTTCAGAGTCTCACCTGTGCGAATGTAACACGTTTTCAGAGTCTCACCTGTGAGAATGTAACACATTTTCAGAATCTCACCTGTGCAAATGTAACACCTTTCAGAGTCTCACCTGTGAGAATGTAACACGTTTTCAGAGTCTCACCTGTGCGAATGTAACACATTTCAGAGTCTCACCTGTGCGAATGTAACACATTTCAGAGTCTCACCTGTGCGAATGTAACACGTTTTCAGAGTCTCACCTGTGAGAATGTAACACGCTTCAGAGTCTCACCTGTGCGAATGTAACACGTTTCCAGAGTCTCACCTGTACGAATGTAACACGTTTTCAGAGTCTCACCTGTGAGAATGTAACACGTTTTCAGAGTCTCACCTGTGCGAATGTAACACGTTTTCAGAGTCTCACTTGTGCGAATGTAACACGTTTCAGAGTCTCACCTGTGCGAATGTAACACGTTTCAGAGTCTCACCTGTGCGAATGTAACACGTTTCAGAGTCTCACCTGTGCGAATGTAACATGTTTCAGAGTCTCACCTGTGAGAATGTAACACGTTTCAGAGTCTCACCTGTGCGAATGTAACACGTTTCAGAGTCTCACCTGTGCGAATGTAACATGTTTCAGAGTCTCACCTGTGAGAATGTAACACGTTTCAGAGTCTCACCTGTGCGAATGTAACACGTTTCAGAGTCTCACCTGTGCGAATGTAACACGTTTCAGAGTCTCACCTGTGCGAATGTAACACGTTTCAGAGTCTCACCTGTGCGAATGTAACACGTTTCAGAGTCTCACCTGTGCGAATGTAACACGTTTCAGAGTCTCACCTGTGCGAATGTAACACGTTTCAGAGTCTCACCTGTGTGTACCAGCCAGTCTACCAGCCTGTCTATGGCCACCATCCGCAGCTTCTTACAGAACTTCTTATGAAGACTCCAGTCCTTCCTCTGACACTCTTTACTGCAGTAGTACACGTTCAGACACCTTGTACAGCAGAGCAGCCACACACACAGATGACGAGAGGAAAAAAAGAATTGGACTTTGGACAAATAGTGAGCAATATTAAAGAGTCAAACTTTCCAGAAACATCCATGTTCTTTTTTTAGCGCCTGGCCTCATTGATTTAGCAGTTTAGGAGTTTTTATCACAACTGCATGACATGCCTGCATGACTTCACACGGCGTGTGACCGAGCCCTAGCAGCGCCAAGCCATCATAAACCGTACTGGCCGGTCAGAGTCGGGGACGGGGACGGGGACGGGGACAGCAGAATGTGGGGAGTATTTATGGCTGTTTATTGCAGCACTGAGTCAAACATTTCTACATCAGTCAGATGCTAATCTCAGAGGGCCAGATGGTCTTAAACCCTAAAACTATGACCTTTATCACACCAGCTGCCTTCATTGACCACACACACACACACACACACACACACACACACACACAAACATAAAATACGACTGTGATAATTTCTCCGTTAGTGCACGGCTAAATTATTATCAGTCATTTCTCCAAAACGGCAGATGATCCTACGAGTAATATTTTGTATCGGAACTTCAGAAAACATTTCTCTAATTAAATATGCATCAAATTTTTTATGTTTCCCTCCTGAAACAAAAACACACAACAGAAACCCTCATAGATTTTATAATGGTTATAATGGGAATTGTATTGGTTTTAATGGAAACTCTAATGGTCCCTGTGGGTCTCTACTGGTAATTTCTTACCTTCTACTGGTGGCATGTTATGTCTAGTGGATACCATTAAGGACCAGTTTTGAATGGTTAGCTGATGGATTGTAATGGTATTGTACGGTTTGTATTGTATTGTAATGGTATATACTGTAGTGGAAACCATTACATTACATTACTGCAGTTTTCCCCATATATATATATATATATATATATATATATATATATATATATATATATATAATTATTATTAATAATAATAATAATAATAATAATAATAATAATAATGTTATTATTAAAATAATTTCACACCATTTTATAAATCAGTGTAAAATCAAACACAAATCCAACCATTATTAACATTTTATTCACAAATTTGGCTGTAATGAACAGGAAATATGTAACGTTTCATTAATAATACAATATATATATTAGAAAAGTGGGAATGTTTTGGGAATGATAATGATAAATAATCTTTATTAATCACATATACACGTGCACAGTGAAATTCTTTTCTTCGAATATACTGTATGATATGATGTGACTGAAGTAGGCGGGGCTTAAAGGCTTCTCTTTCAGATAATATAGTGGTCCTAGGTGGACAAAACATTTTAAGAGAAGACGTATTACAGATGCAGTTCATCTGTATTTAAGGTTCTTACTGTTTATACTCTATAGCATTGTTTAAAGGATACCACATGCTAACGGAGCGGTCATGCTAGGCTAACAGAAATAATTCTATGCTAATTACATTCTAGTTATTTCTCATTTATATGTCGATAATGTTGTAAGGTTGTGTGTGTTGTCTGTTGATCACTAAACAGGTGCTAGAACATGATGGGGCTCTAAAAGAGTGGTGTGTGTGTGTGTGTGTGTGTGTGTGTGTGTGTGTGTGTGTGTTATGCCCTTGTCCATAGTGGTTAGTCCTGTCCACACCTTTATCACTTATAGTCACATATCTACGGATCTAAGCTGTGGGATTAATACATGTTTCAGTTTCTATAGAAACACACACACACACACACACACACACACACACACACACATGGCTGAAGCTACTGTTTGCCTCTACAAACACAAACACATATTTCACATGGTTTGTTGCATTTTCATCGAAAAATCTATTTCTTTAAAATATATACATGAACATAAGGCCAGTTAAACATGCTGCGTAGTTTCACAAATATAGAATATGTGTGGGAATTTACGTTATTATTAAATGAAGTGTAATAGAGTAATTCTACTCGTTATTGTACTTCGTCGGTTAAACCCGCACACACACGACTCAGAACCTCACTACTGACTGCTTTTTATTTATTACTCAAACCAATTTATTATTGATTTTATTTCTAATTTGTAAATATAAAGTTCTGTGTGATTATTTGCATTCGTTTTTATAACTCGTCTAGCGTGCTGTCACTTCTTTCTTCTAGCTGCTTTTTGGTGATCGAATGCAGACACGGCTAACGCTGACCTGATTTTAGAAAAGTCTTTGATGCTCAAATGTATGGGGAGAGACTGTGTATATATATATATATATATATTTATATTTATATAATTTATATAAAGTGCACTCACTTGCCACAGCGCCTGAGCAGTGAGGGATCAGACAGACGGGTGGGGAGTGTAGAGCAGCAGGCACAGAATCTAAACGTCTCCTCCATTTTCTGGAACATCTCCTTATGAGAGCGGAAGCCCACCTTCCCCCTGCCCTCCAGAGCCGCTCTGATCCACAGACAGACAGATGGACATTTTCATTCGCTGGAATTCAGACCCAACATTTATGTGTGAAAAAACTTTAATAGTTTTATTCTTAGGTAAAGGAGCAGATCTAGAGGATCACAGGTATAGAGCGCTGTGGTGAAGAAAAAAAGACCAAATGTCCTCAGAATCATGCGGTGTTCTACAAAACAATACAAACAGCACGGTGTGTGTGTGTGTGTGTGTGTGTGTGTGTGTGTGTGTATACCTATACTCTGAGTAGTCCTTCATGTTCAGATTGTCCAGGATGACTTTGGAGAGGCCGGGAACGTTCGAGTCCAAAGAGTAGAATCCAAACTGATCAGAAAAAACACTGTCAGGACTCGGAGCAAAGGATTCTGGGAGTGCTGGAATCTTACCCGCCATTTTACTCTCTCTGTGGACGCACACACACACACACACACACACGTGCACACACATACACACACGCACACACACACACACACACACACACACACACACAAACACACGCGCACACACACACACACATGCGCACACACACACACACATGCGCACACACACACACAAACACACACACACACACACACACACACGAGAGGTAACTAGTGACCTGTGTGTGTGTGTCAGAAACATAATCCTGAGTAAGGGAAATCCAGACAGACAATAAAAAATGATTTTGTAAAATAATTAAATATTATTAAAAACGTAGAAAATGTGTGTTTTGTTTTAAAGTCTAAGCTAGTTTAGTGAACTAGCGCGTGTAATTCACATGACTGGGGCTCTGATTTATTTTAACTAGCTAAAAGTTTGTGTATATAACACACTGCCGTCCGCTATTCTCAAACACGAAGCCATGGAGTTTATTTAATGACATCACAAACTGAGCTGGTCCTTAGCCCCGCCCCTGAGTCAGATATATATAGAGCTAACCATAATGTTCCTATTTTAAATGAAGAAATGTGACTTTTATGTTTTATTAAAACATTTGATCTAAATCCTTAATTCTATTCTCATCAAGATCAGACATGAAGTTCAGTAAGTCCTGCAGCGTCACTGCTGAAAGCACCAGATCTCAGGAACAACTGCTTTTACACGCGGTTCAGTCAACATTTACATTTTATTCTGTTGGAAGATAATTTAGCTCCTGTGTAGAAATAAATGCTAATTATTAGAAGAAATATCCATCAAAAGAACAAAGAATAGATGTAAAAATATAGATAAGAAATTTTCACTTGCTGAGATCATTTCATGATTTATAATCACTTTATCTCAGGCATGGTGAAGGATGTTATAGACTTAACAGTAATACTCACAAATACTGAATAAATCACTTACTTATTTGTTGACAGATTTTTCTTAGTTAAAAAAACACAAGTACTCACCGGATACTGCAGATTAACACACCTGCTCTCTCTCTTCTCTCTCTCTCTCTCTCTCCCTCTATCTATTTTCTCTCTCTCTCTCTCTCTCTCTCTCTCTCTCTCTCTCTCTTTCTATCTTCTCTCTCTCTCCCTCTATCTATTTTCTCTCTCTCTCTCTCTTTCTCTATCTATCTTCTCTCTCTCTCTATCTATTTTCTCTCTCTCTCTCTCTCTCTATCTATCTTCTCTCTCTCTCTTTCTCTCTTTCTCTGTCTATCCTCTCTCTCTCTCTCTCTCTCTCTCTCTCTCTCTCTCTCTCTCTCTCCTTTTTTAGCCTGCTGTTTCTCCAGGTTCGGTATCATAGGGGACGATAGTGTTACTCCTCTGACTTTTGTACCCTCCAATAAAGTCCCCTCCCAAACATTCTGCTGCCCCTGAACTTAACACTTTACTCCCCTAAACCCTTCATCTCAAATGACCTACCATAAATTCCCCTGGTCTTAACAACCTACTGCCCTTACTGGTCCCACATGGATACCCTAAAGATTTGCACTTCTGAAGAACTGTTCATGCTCAAGTCTTCAGTATTTACTCTCACCTGGATCGTGTAGAATTTTACCTAAGAGCTGTTGCTGTAATCAGAACATCTGTCTGTAGTTCCTGTGTAAGTACGAGCAGAGCTGCTGTGTACAACCTTTTCTAAGATCTTGGTGATGAAGGGGAGATTTGATATCGGTCTATAGCTGGACAGTTGAGAGGGGACAAGGTCAGGTTTTTTAATCAGGGGTTTAATAACTGCTAATTTAAGTGATTTAGGTACATAACCAGTGCTAAGGGAAGAGTTTATTATATTTAGAAGGGGTGTGATTACTTCTGGAACAATCTGTTTGAAGAAACATGTAGTTAAGGGATCTAGTATACAAGTTGATGATTTTGATTAAATTAATTCGGTCTCTAAGGGGAGTAAATCATTCTAATCTGATATGTAATGATTGTGATTGTGTGCATGTTTCTGTAGTGGTTTTATTCCCAGTTAATGTTTCTACAGTATTAAATAATCTGAGATAACTTCACACTGCGGAAATGTGACTACATTTTCAACCAGGTTTGAGATAAAATCTGCAAATTCACCAAAAGGAATTCAGAATATGGTCCTGGGATCTTTAAATAATAATTAGAGGAATCGACTCGGTAGATTTATTTTTTGTTGCTGTATGTCATACTAGTATAAAGAACTTCAGAAGAGTTGAGCTTATGACGAGGTTTGTGTGAGGTCTAGATTATCATTATAAATGAGTGAGACTCCTCCCCCTCTGCCAGTCAGACGAGGCTGATGTATATAACTGTATCCAGGAGGACGGGCTTCATTTAGTGCTGTGTACTCATCAGGTTTAATCCATATCTCTGTTAAACACATTATATTAAACTCCTGATAAAAGATCAATAAGTGCTTTAGATGCAAGAGATCTAATATTTAACAGTGCAAGCTTCAGATCAAAGCCAGCTGTGTATTCAGTATGATCTCATTTTATGTTAATTAGGTTACTAAAACAAACTTCCTGAGTGTTTCTACATGTTTGTTTATCTCGGGGAACAGACACGGTCTGGATATTGTGGAACGTAGGAGACGACTCAAGACCAGAGCACATACTACTGCATCAGACATCGCCTTCGCTAATGTACACACCGCTACAACGTTACTCTTAATAACCTCAGACTGATGAAGGTGTACATCATTATCTCCTACATCAATAACTATCTGTAAACCTGAGCCTATCATGACCCGCTATGTCCAACGCCCTGGTCCCGGTGTACACCTAACTAAATCTGCTGGAGCCCTAAAGGCCTAGCTAATATCACCTGCATGAAGGTAGAGTCTCCTATAGCCAGAGCTCTTCCAGGTTTCTCACTGCGGAGAGCAAATGCAACAGCTGATAAAAATATTCATGAATCTATAATATACTGTATTAGTGTATAAACAAGACTGGTTTAATCATTTTAAATAATATTTACATACTTTGGAATGGTTTGAATTTTTATAAAAATGTTTCTAGTCTCATCCTGGCTAGTTTAATAGCAGTTGCATGAGTGCCATCTACAGGTTCAATGAAGAAATTCATGCAAAACATACACATACACAGACAAATTTATTTCTGAACTCGAGACTGGTGCGCGGTACATCAGTGCTGAAGACCAGTGGTCACCAACCCTCTTCCTGGAGATCTTCATTCCTGCAGATTTCATCTCCAACCAAAACCTAACACCTGGTTTAGTCGATCAAGAACTTCTTAAGGTAATGATTAGATGGTCAGGTGGGCACCATTATGGTTGGAGCTAAAGTCTTCTGGAAGGTAGATCTCCAGGAACAGGGTTGGTGACCACTCCTGTTGACCAACGGTTTAATCTATAATTAATTTGTGTACAGAAAAGATGATTTTTAACAGTTTATACTTACACATTGAGTTTCATGATGTAAATATTAATAACTAAAATTTATGTGTGAAACTAACCCAGTGAAACACACTGACAGTATATTTAAACATTTAAATTCCAACTGCCAGCTGATGATGTCAGAGTGGGCATTACAGCAGCCAACCAATCAGCTTCACTTCAACTCACACACCAATGACTCTGTAGTCAGGGCACTGATCAGGGAGGCGGCTATTTTATGTTCTGCCTCAATCACAAAGTCCTTCCAGTGCACTGGAACATTCACTCCCTAAAAAATCCCACAATGCACCACAAAAACCAGGAAGCATCGATGCTCACTATGTTCCCTTACTGGAAATGACCATGTTTTCTGAAGCCTCTCAGCTCGAAACAAAATGGAGGACGAACTCTCAGCCAACTTCCGGCTACAAATGTAAGTAGCATGTAGTAATAAATTTATATGACATATAAAACTTAAATATTTTTACATTTTTAATTTTTGGGGACGTTTTACAACGCAAGTACATAGTCATGTCCCCAGAAAGATCGAGACAAACCCAACATAAGTGTGGATGTTGTAACGGGGATTCAAAAAGTGAAGCCAAAATGTCTGAGGCCCTCTAGTGGCTGGCTGCAGTACAACGTTTAACCCCAGACTTAAATTTTAAATTACTTCTACACAAATTATTTGGTGGAATAGTGTTCTGTCATTTCAGTGGACCCTGATCCACTGTCCAGTCCAGCCTCATGAACACACACACACACACACACACACACACACACACACACACACACACACACACACACACACACAAGGTTCTGGACAGTTCTGTAGCAAGTCATGTCTAAATTTAGTACTGCACTAAACTGTTTGAACAGACCCTCAGTGGGGAATTCCCTGCGGTTTCTTCAGTATGTTGCTCACTTTAATGTCTATGCTAGCTTATTATACTGATATGACTAGCAAACCAAAAAAAAAAAGCTTCAGAAACACAATGGACACACACACACACACACACACTGTATTTCCTTTAGTGAAAGAACATCTAATTTGCATATTCAGTAATAGGTTTTTTTATTAACAATGATCATTTACAGCTTTACACAGTATATTTCATATTTTATTTATATTTGTATGCATTTAGTCTAGTGTGTAAACCCCACCGCCAAAGCTATAAACCCCGCCCACACCACTGTGATGTCCAGCCCCATGTATGCAAGACCAGCCTATAAATCCTGAATTCTGTCCTCACAGCAATGCGCCACACCCATACACCTGTAAACCCCACCCCTACACATACAAGCGCCACCCCCACAGCAGTAAGCCCACTCTGTCAGATTAAAAATCTTTATTTGGTCCTGTGGAACCTGAGATAGGGAACCAAGCGTACAGAGTTCATCCTGATCTACCAGCACGCACGCACACACACACACACACACACACACACACACACACACACACACACACACAGATGAAGAACAGAGAGGGAGTGTGTGTGTGTGTTTAAGGGGAGAAAATGAGTGTGTCCAGAGGAAAATGCTTGCATGTTTAGCTTGTATGTGTCTATGAGGTAGGATGAGAGTGTACATGGTCAGTATTACTGAGTACACCATGGAGAGAGAGTATGATATGTTTGTTCATAAGGAGGAACAATAACGTGTGCATGTAAATATAGTGAGGACCCTGGGTGAGTGCAGGTATTATATATATATATATATATATATATATATATATATATATATATATATAAAAATATGTGAGTGTGTGTCTGTGCGCCAGCAGAGGGCACTACTGACCTGAATATATTAAACATGTAAAAAAGGACAGATCAAAAGAAACCATGGCAACATCCATCTGACCAATCAGAGCACTCCATTCCTCACCATCATTTTGTGCTTTTCTCACCACCTCGGCTTTATCACCAATAAATTAGCACAAACACACACAGTGTTCCAATACTGTTTTCAGCACTGCCTTGTTGACTTCTGCTTAATGACTAAAGTGTGCTTCACCTATAACTCTAACCCATATGTGAGTTACATCACGTAAACTGGCTGGCAAGCTAACTTGTTAAAGTTAAAACATAATAAAGCTAACCTGCTTGCTAATTAACAGCAAGCAGATTATAAAGTATCAACATTTTCCCTAATGACTCAACTTAAAACAGGAACACACTCCATACTAGATTGCTAATTACCTAGCATTATCTAACTAGCCATCTTGCTGACTAATTAGCATGCTAACTATCTGCAACAAACTCCTAAGTTTGCGTCATGTATTACAAGGACTAGCGAGTGTGCGAACTAACTAGCTGGTAACTAGCATCGGATAGAGAGATGGGGACCAAGGGACCAAGTCGTCAAGGGCTAGTGAATGGAACACAGCCATGGTTTCTACATGCTAGCATCACAGACACGTTCACTTCAAGTATTTCTCCCACAGGCTCCCTGATTGGTTGTGGCAAATTAAGCCCCACCCATATATGCTAATGAGAGCACATGACACAAAAGAAAATAAAAGACATTTAATTGGGTATTTAGACAGCCTGACACGCAGATATAAAAACGGAGGAGATGCTTGGACTTCCTGCAGGTTTGGCTCACACACACACACACACACACACACACACACACACACAGTGTGTATCAGTAATGGCGGTATCCTTGAGCTCATGTCCGTCCTTGTGTGTGTGTACGTGTGTGTTGCGTTTGGCTCCAGGAGCAGTCGTGTGATTGGATTGGCTCAGTAGTTCCGCTATGCTCCGCCCCTCATGAGTGTGTGTGGGCATATGTGGGCGTGTGTCAGAGTGGGCGGGGCTTGTGCAGTCCCTCTGTATCAGGTGTGAGCTGTGGCGAGTGTGTGGCTTTAGTGGGAGTCCAGTCGCCCAGATTGGCCTGCGCTGCTTTACGGTGAGCCAGACGGTGTGTGATGGAGAACCCAGCGTTCCCCTCCAACTGAGAGAGAACCACCAGAACCTGCCTGTGGAACACACACACACACACACACACACACACACACACAAATAAACACATGTAGTACACAAAGTCAAACACCAGATGGCAGTGTTGTCCCAAATCGCTACATCTTCATCTCCATAGTTGTCTTCTGTCCTGTCTCTCCATCCATCTGGTCTCTCAACATGTTTCTATCCCTGTCACTCATCCTGCGTCTCTCAGAATGCAGCGTGTGTGTGTGGGTGTGTGTGTGTGTGGGTGTGTGTACCTGTGTAGTGGTGGAACACTGTCTATAGTCTTCAGGCTGCCGCGTGTCGATACCACATTAAAGCTGTCTGTGCAGTCACATGACACATGCAAGTGGAACTTTGGGTGTCGGTTCTCCACGACGACGATAAGCCCCGCCCACCCATGAGTGAGGTAATAACACGTCATACCCTCACGGCCCTGAGAACAGGACAAGTGGAGTGAGAAAGAGAAGGAGAGATGTTTAAATGGTTTTTCAAAGTGTAAGTGTGTGTGTGAAAGTGTGTGTGCACATATGTACGCGTGTGTACCTCGTGTCTCTCTCCTTTATTCTCCGTCAGCAGTATAATGGCGTCGGCGAGCGTGGTTGCCGTGGCCTCGACCTGCTCCACCATCACCTGTCTGGAGCTGTAGATGGCCAAAATGAAGCCCGGAGAATCAGGACACGCCCGAGGGGGGGCAGTGGGGCTCGACACTGAAAACACACACACACACACACACACACACACACACACACACACAGGGACACACCAAAAACACACACACATTAAAATAAACAGTCTCACACAGAGTTGAGAGAGAACGACAGAAAGAGAGACAGACATGATGTAACGTAGTAAACCAGGACATGTCAAACTGGCCCGATATAGGTTCTAACCCGGCTCACGGAATGATTTAGGATCACCGTCTTCATTCATTATTCATTATATAACATATACTATATCGTTTAATTTAACGTTCCCTTGATTTATTCTCCACACGTCATTTACACCCCTCTAAAATGTTAAGTTACACAACATCCAAACATCACTCTTACGTGACAAATAACTCTGGTTAGTGCTTAAAGGAGATCTATTCACTTTTACATGGTGTGTGAAGAGAAGAGTGTCAGCAGTGTGTGTACACACCCACCCTACAACGGTAAAAATCCACACACTCCTCCTTTTAGATTCCCAATAAATCATAAACAGTGTCTCAAAATACACCCTAACGTGGAACAAGCCCCGCCCACAACTGGTGATGGACTCTGCCCTATTAGCATAGCTCCTCCCCTGAGTGAGCTGCACACAGTCGGACATGTTCTCCGTGCTATGATGAGAAGAACGTCTGAGCTTCGTAAGCGTTGTAAGTGTTCTGTTGTTTGTAAGAATGAACATCAGAGTCTTCATGTTCTCCGGCGTCAGAGCCACTGAACACAGTGGAGAAGTTTTATTTTGGAAGGAAATGTGCCCCGAAAATGCCTTAAATCATTTCACACCAGACTGCTTTGTGAACGTGGGTCAGTACAAAGCAGGATTTCTCAATCATGGATCAGTCCCAACTGTTCCTGATCCAGCTTCAGATCCAGAAGATGGAAGTATCACACTTTATATTTTGTGAATGTTTGTAAATCACCTTTCTGAACGAGCTCGTTAGCAGATTCCACGGCTAATGCAGCTAAAGTTACCGCTGTCTCTGATCGTATTCACGGAGACCAGAGCTCATTTTAATTTTTAACCTGAAAACACCTTTATTACGTACAGTACAGTACACTGACTGTGCTTTTGAGAACTGTGTACGGTTTCTGTGAACACAAGAGAATCTCCCGAATTTGCTGTTGCCGTAGTTTCTGAAGCACTTAAAAGGCACGGCTCTCTTCCGGAAAGGGGGCGGAGACCAGCAGCTCATTTGCATTTCAAGAGACACACATGAAAACAGCGTGTTTTTGCTTAAACCCAAAAAGGGGCATTTACAGCAGGGTAGAATAAATTATCTGTGGGGAATTTAGAGCCGAAACTTCACACACATTCTGGGAACACCTGAGGCTTATCCATCCATCCATCCATCCATCCATCTTCTATACCGCTTACTCCTTTTCAGGGTCACGGGGAACCTGGAGTCTATCCCAGGGAGCATCGGGCACAAGGCGGGGTACACCCTGGACAGGGTGCCAATCCATCGCCCAATCACACACACACACTCACACACCCATTCATACACTACGGACACTTTAGACATGCCAATCAGCCTACCATGCATGTGTTTGGACTGGGGGAGGAAACCGGAGTACCCGGAGGAAACCCCCGCAGCACGGGGAGAACATGCAAACTCTGCACACACATGGCCCCGGTGGGACTCGAACCCCGACCCTGGAGGTTCAATTCAATTCAATTCAATTTTATTTGTATAGCGCTTTTTACAATAGACATTGTCTCAAAGCAGCTTTACAGAAATATCAACATGGTATACAGATATTAAAGGTGCGAATTTATCCCAACTGAGCAAGCCACTGAGTGGCGACGGTGGCAAGGAAAAACTCCCTAAGATGTTTTAAGAGGAAGAAACCTTGAGAGGAACCCGACTCAGAAGGAGGTGCGAACGTGCTCACCACTAAGCCACCGTGCGCCCTCACCTGAGACATATATCTTATAAAAAGGCTTACAATAGGTCTCCTTTAACGTTTAACTTCTTAAACTTAAATACTGAAGACACATCACTGACGTTACACTCCTCCGCCATGTTTGCAGGTTGAATTCAGCCACAAAGCACAAGGAGTTGTGGGTAATATTAGCTGATTCACACTGAAAGAAGAACAGAAACACTAGACCATCCGGGTACATCTGGGGTCCTCATTTCAACATCTCGGACACTATTTAGGACGGATTTTACGCCAGTTGGGATGCGGCATGTGTCTACAAGAGCTCCTGAAGTACTGAATCCAACAGTACATGCAAAGCACCTGTCTAACTGTATCCTTCATCATACAAACACATCACGAAGGTAAGAAAATCCCTATTAACAGACACGAAGACTCAAGCTAACCCTGCACAGAGAACCAGCACTGCTCGGGAATGCTCTGGAGAATACCTGCAGCGTGGTATTATGAAGCTGCCGTCTCTCTCTGTGCTGCCGAGGTTTTAACAACGCTGACGGAAATGTGTCACAACACACAACACGAGGAGTCTGTTATTCCACTAGAGGGCAGGATGGAGTCATTTTTCATTATATTAGAAAGCTGAAAACTTTACACTGTCCCCATGTGTCCTTCTAAAAGGGGTGAAGAATGAGAATTGGGTCTAATGGGCTATTGTCTGTAGGTGACTAGTGAAATATAATCCCAATAAGACAGACGGAGAGATAATTATATTAATCCCAGAGGGAAGTTCACACATTACAGCAGCAGCAATTACTCAAATTCAAGGGGGGTGAATACTTTGTGTCACGTTTTTGTTAATGAATTTCAGTGTGTTGATGTGTTGTGTATGTGAGACATGTTCACTCTGTACCTTTGAGATGAACAGAAGGAAGGTGTTGTGTTATTGGTCACTAAACTGATGTTTTATTTCTGGACCAGTTCCCTCGACATCAGACGAAGGGCAGCGTGGCCCCTTACCTAAAATGAGTTTTAACACCCCTGCTGTGTGTGTGTGTGTGTGTGTGTGTGTGTGTACCTGGTGTTCCCCCGCTGTTCCAGTGGTTAAAGGCACAGCAGACGACGGCGTACTCTCCCGGCTCCAGCATCACGTCACAGCCTACGAACTTCTTCACCGCACGCTTACTGTGAGCCAGCAACCGGCCGAGCGTCAGCTTATTCCCGCTGGAGAACGAGGCCCGGAACACCATGATACACAGATCCAACAGGTGATTATCTGCGGAGTCGGAACGTCTGGGACAGAGAGGGAACACAGAGAAAACCCGGAACAGAACGGTCATGCAAATATAACTCAATCATACATCCATAAAATAATACATGTCTAAACATAAAAAAGAAAGAATCAATGGGTAAATAAATACATAAATAAATAAATAAAGTAAAACTGAAATAAGTAATGGGAGAAATAAGTCAATTAATAAACATCCACACTGAAAGAAATAACTAAAGCACAAGAGAGAAAGAATTCGTGGGTGAAATTAAAATGGAACAGATCCGTGAAATCCAGGATTTCACCTTTTTATCATTTTTCCAAATTATCACAGATTTTCCACACAAATGTGTGTGTGTGTGTGTGTGTGTGTGTGTGTGTGTGTGTGTGTAGTGTATTGTGTGTGTAGTGTGTGTGTGTGTGCATTGTGTGTGTAGTGTATTGTGTGCGTGTGTAGTGTATTGTGTGTGTGTAGTGTATTGTGTGTGTGTGTGTATTGTGTGTAGTGTGTGTGTGTATTGTGTGTGTGTATTGTGTGCGTGAGTGTAGTGTATTGTGTGCGTGTGTGTAGTGTATTGTGTGTGTAGTGTATTGTGTGTGTGTGTAGTGTATTGTGTGTGTAGTGTATTGTGTGTGTAGTGTATTGTGTGCGTGTGTGTAGTGTATTGTGTGTGTAGTGTATTGTGTGTGTGTGTAGTGTATTGTGTGTGTAGTGTATTGTGTGTGTAGTGTATTGTGTGCGTGTGTGTAGTGTATTGTGTGTGTAGTGTATTGTGTGTGTAGTGTATTGTGTGCGTGTGTGTAGTGTATTGTGTGTGTGTATTGTGTGCGTGAGTGTAGTGTATTGTGTGTGTGTGTAGTGTATTGTGTGTGTAGTGTATTGTGTGTGTAGTGTATTGTGTGCGTGTGTGTAGTGTATTGTGTGTGTAGTGTATTGTGTGTGTAGTGTATTGTGTGTGTAGTGTATTGTGTGCGTGTGTGTAGTGTATTGTGTGTGTGTATTGTGTGCGTGAGTGTAGTGTATTGTGTGTGTGTGTAGTGTATTGTGTGTGTAGTGTATTGTGTGTGTGTGTAGTGTATTGTGTGTGTAGTGTATTGTGTGTGTAGTGTATTGTGTGCGTAGTGTATTGTGTGTGTAGTGTATTGTGTGTGTGTGTAGTGTATTGTGTGTGTAGTGTATTGTGTGTGTAGTGTATTGTGTGTGCGTGTGTGTGTGTGTGTGTGTGTGTACCTGCTCCCCTCCTGGAACAGAGCGAACTCCAGGGCGGTTCTCTCCAGTACAGTCAGAGCGCTCACTGTGATTGGTCCACTTGCTCTGCTGGGGAACGAACCCTGCACACGCACCTCATGCCAGTCTGAGTGTATCTTACAGATATCCACTGAGTCAAAGTACCTACACACACGCACACACACACACACACACACACACACACACACACACACACACACACACACACACACACACAGAGAGAGGGGGTTATAGATACATGTCTGTGCTGTGGGTGTGAATAAAACATGAGCTGTAAGGAGTGGCTGTCTATATTTCAGTCCTGCAGTGTGTGTATGTGTGTGTGTGTGTGTATGTATGTGTGTGTGTGTGTGTGTGTGTGTGTGTGTGTGTGTGTGTGTATGTGCGTGTGTGTGTATGTGCGTGTTATCAACACTGATCAGCAGTTCAGTATCTTAGCGATACCACTAAGTTCATTACAGTGTATTTATCAGTAAGTCCTGACATGCACATCACTGATCTAACCTGGACTCTGTTCTGATGAATCAGTAAATCTGATGTATTGATAATGTTTTAAAAGTACTGATTACTGACTTGATGAAGTCTCCGTACTCCATCCAGAACACTCCCTCGCTGCTGCCGTGAGCCATCAGCTCATGTCTCAAGTGCTGTGGCCAATCAGGCCACTCATCTGACCATGAGCCGTTCCAGGAGAACCTCCCCCATGGGTTCCTCAGACGCAGCAGCCTGGAACAGACACAAAACAATATAAAGACCGGGAAAAACAGCAAGAATACTGTACAACAGATCAATCCAGAATCTTACACTAACTCAGAACCCCAGAGTTTGATAAGTACAGCTAGCTAGAACCTTGCAGTATAGAACAATCTGTACCCCTGCAGAACGTTCTAGAAATTTGTGGAATAAATCCCAGAGAACATTGGGGAACAGAATAATCTAGAAGCCTGAAAACTGTAACAATGCAGGATGATGAGAATGATCCAGAATCTTATCATACAGAACCAGTTCTAGAACCTTGCACAGCATTACTACATAGGATCTCGCTGAGCAGAAGAACCTATACACCTGCACCACAGAAACCCTCTAGAACTGTGCAGAAGAGAACCCCCTAAAGAACACTGGGGACAACAGAACAATCTAGAAATGTGCAGAACAAAATCTAGAACATAACTGAATAAAAATATGTGTTTTGTGAGTGTGTGTGTTAGTTACCTGTAGCCTTGAACGTCCCGGACATCCAGGATGGAGTAGGCGTGTCGTGGACGGAGCCCCAGAGACTCGTATACGGCATCGTCGACCTTCATGTTCCCGCCACCACATGACGCCCCCATCAGGAAACTGAGTAAGAAATAAACCAATCGTAAACAAGATCCAACCATGACAACCAATCACATGGACACTAATGTAACTAGTATATTTTCTGTGTGTTTGTGTGTGTGTATAACATTTGTGTTATATGTGTTACCCCGCCTCCTTGGAGCTGATCATCTTGGCCCAGATGAGGTCGGTGTCGATGGGTTCCTCCCGCGGGTTGGTGTTGTTCACCTGCAGGTTGAGGCTGTCACATGGAGCTCCAGTCAGAGTGGCCAAACCCTCGATGGCTCGACCAGCCTGCAGCGCAAAATACGAACCATGCAGCTTCGCCAACGCCTTCTCTATCAGAGCCACCCACAACTGTCTCCTCTGGGCCTGGAGAGAGAGAGAGAGAGAGAGAGAGAGAAAGACCGAGACTGAGATTACTATTATTATTTAAATGTTTTTATTCTAGATGATGGATGGACTGACAGATAAAGGATGGATAGATGAATGGAATGATCCTTGGTTTAATGGCTAGACTGTGGCGTGAATAGATATAGAATACACAGATAGATACCTGGATGGAAAACTGGCTACTTGCTTAGATGGGAGGCTATACAGATGGATAGATACTTGTATGAACATATATATCGTTAGATGGATGGATGGATGGATGGATAATTGGAGCTATGGATGGATGCATGCATAATTGGAGGGATAGCTGAATACTTGGAGAGATGGATGGATGCATAGTTGGGAGGGATAGATGGATAATTGGAAGGAATAACGGATGGATGGATGGATAATTGGGAGGGATAGCTGAATACTTGGAGGGAGGGATGGATGGATAATTACTGCAGATGAGCGGACTTATCATTGCTTTGGACACACACATGTACACATACACACACACACACACACACACGCGTACACACACCTGTGAGAACAGCAGGTATCCGTACTCATCACACGGCAGCATGTCGTCCACCAGCACCGTTGTCCACGTTCCATCTTTACACAGTCGAACCTGATACGCTCCCTCAGGACAGATTGAGCGAGTGATCATCACTCGCTCCACCAGCTCAGGACGCTCCGCTAACACAGCCAATGCACTCAAGAACCTCACGCACACACACACACACAACACGCACACACATGCAGTATTGACTCATTATAAATGTAAGGACACTGATTATCAAAACCTAATACACACACAGCCTCCTCTGTCTCTTACCAGCAGTTACCCAGAAGCCCTTGTAGGATATCAGATGGGCGGGGCGTTCGGAACACTGACCACTTCACCCCACGATCCTTAAAGTTGTTGCAGTTGATCTCGTGTGGGCGGAGCCACTTTTTGATTCGCTGCTGGACGCTGTCACTCTCCGGGAAGCCCACTGATCTGGGACCAGGAGGAAAACTGTCATCCACGAAGTTCACTGCGTTCTGAAACACACGGAAGACGAACGTTCTCACTGAAAGAACATGTCTTAGTTTGTGTCTTGTGGGCATGTTAGGGGCGTGGCTCATTATTGGACATGCCCATAAAGAATTATTAGTCCATGTTGCTACATGCTACATTACTACTGGACTACTATTAGAAAACAGTTCTGCTGTCAGTTTAACACACTATGGTCAGCAGCATGTCGGATAATTTCCATACATCATTTAGTTAAGAGAGTTAATTATAGTGGAGTCCCGTATCCACCCCCCATCACACACACACCTCTCTGCAGAAGCTGACAATGTTCTCCCACAGTTCTTTAGCCTCCCCCTCATCTGTTTTCCTCCGCTGTTCCACATGAACGCTCTCTCTGCGGCGTAGTGCCTTCACCTTTCTGGTTCTCAAGTAGCGTTGAGCTGTGTGACATGCCACACAGTGCTTCACACACACCTCGTTTAGCAGTGTGCATGCTGGACATGCCCACTTCTCCCCTTGCCCTGTTCCTCGAGGTGTGTGTGAGGTCTTTTTAGTGAAGGGCTCAGAGAACCCGTGAAGTTTGGAGGTTCCACATGCACTGCAGTGCCCCGACCCTGTAGGATTCCGCAACGTGCACTTGGAACATGCCCATGACGTAAAGTCAGGACTTGAGGGTGTGGCTGGAGTGAATCGAACAGATTCACCAAGGACATCGATGACATCTGCACTCGGCCCCGTCCCCTGGCGTGGTCCTCTACAGGCATCACAACGTCCTGCTGAAGATACCGAAGGACCAGAAGGAGCCGAGCATCCGGGACATTTCCAAGACGGTGGGGCTGGATGGTTAGGACTTGGCTCCTCCTCTTCAAGCACACTAAGGCGTTTGATTGGTTCTGAGGAAGGGAGAGGCTTAGGTTTGGAGGCGGGTCCAGTTGAGGGGGAAGTAGGGGGTGGGACTTCGCGTCTGCTGCGAGGAACAGGATTATTTTGCAAAGAGGACAAGGAAGGAGGAAGGAAGTTGGTGTTGTTAGGAGGTGGAGATGGTGTCTGAGAAGGGGCAGGGTTAGGAGGCGAGTCTTCAGTGAGATCAATAAGGACTGCCCCAGCATTTTGTGCAGGAAACCCAGACACTGGCGTCCGGACTTCCGGAACTACCAGTGCCTCGGGTGGGATTTTGGGAAGCGAAAGTTTCCTTGGGCCACCGCAGGCTGAGCAGGACATCGCTGTGGGTGTATTCACAAGGGTGCAGCGAGGACACGCCCATCCTGATACCACACCCACTTCAGTGTTTCCTACTTCCCCATTAGGCTCAGACTTCTTTATCAAGTCCTCATCCACATGCTGCCGTTTCGGCTCGGAGTTGGAAGTAATGGGTTCTGAGATGGAGGGAGAGGAAGAAGAAGGGGTAGGGCCATTTGTCGAATTGGGTGGCGCCCCACAGACTGAGCACGCCCCTGATGCGCTGTGATTGGTCAGTGTGCAGCGCGGACAGGTCCAGCAGCTGCTGAGGCGCAGAATTCTGTTCAGATCAGGTTTGTTCCGTGGTGCCTCACAGATGGAGCAGCGTGGAGACCCCGCCGTGTTTAAGAAGGTACAACGAACGCACGACCAATCAGAACCAAGAACAATGGCCTCCATCATCGACCCGCGGGAGTGAGAGAGACTGAAGGAGAAACAAAAAGAAATAAATTAACTGCTATACACCAACAATATAAATACACACACAAACTAAATGTAAGATTAAGCCAAGCATAGTTCGAAGAGATTCCCCATCAACGCCCACACACTGAGTAAACCCAACAATCCCAAAACTCCAAGCAGGTCCTGCTGAGAGACGATGATCACACACAATCATCAAGAGAAGAGAAACGCTTTAAAAAAAACAAATCCGCTTCAAATGTATAAAATCCTCTGAATCCTGCAGAGATGTTCCATCAGCAAAGCCCTCGCTCTTATCTTAATCCTCTTCATAAACTTGTTTAGATCATCACTTAAAACAGCACACACACACACACACACACACACACAGAGTATACCGCAGTCCCAATGCAAACAACCCAAACCTGAACCTTAGACCCGTACACCTCAGACTCAGGTCTAGAACGGAACAGAAAGGATATACTTTGTGTAATTGATAATCTCTACAGGTGTTAGCATCTTATGCTGAATGTGGCATCAAAATGTCAGATTTCTGACAATTACACACATCTTTACCCTCCTACACACATGTTCTAATATGTCGTTGTCTGTCCTTGACTCTGTTACCTTACTGAAATGTCTATATGCACAATGACTGTGTTTACAAGCAAAGAGTTTCACCAATCCGTATGAATTCAGCCTGACTGCTGATTCCTAATGAACTTTTTCATATGGATCCCAAACTAGACCCTCTGGATAATTTGTATTGATTAGACACCTTACATGTAATCAGATCCAAAGTACATGGACATGAAACATGACATTATCTATAAGTATAATAAAGGTTTCCACCACTTCTTTTAATGAAATGTTCTGCATCCTCAGGATTTTATTTTATTAAAGTGCTGCATCTGCTTTAATATGTTCACAGCTATTTTAAATACAAGGTTGAGTCAAATGAAAACCTAAGAGATGTGAGATGAATGAGAGAAACAGACTGCGTGCAGCTGTAATTTACGTGAGTCATCAGCGATCACTCACGCAACTCTCATGGAGTCGGAGGAAGATCTATCATTGCTTTATGTCTCAGAGAACATTCAGGAACACAAACAATCAGATGTCATTTTTATTGTAAGTTCTAGTCCAATGAAAATGAGGTGAGGCCATTTCTCAGAAGTGCTCAGATCTAGAGAAATGATCTCCTGTTACACCACAATTCCTGTAGCGCAATCCCACAAGCCAGATTTTGGCCTACTGCTTGTTCCTCCACCTCAGCAATGTTATGTTCCAGTGCTGTGAACACCACTTTGAATGCTGCAGAAGAATATGATTCATATGAAATCGTTCATTCTCCCACCCAAACATTGCCTCAAGAGCTCAGATTCTGTGTTTTTCTCCTTCCATCCATCTCCGAAGACCTGGAATCTAAAGCTGCACCTTCTAATCAATTATAGGACTAGAACAGCACGAGGGCAAAGAAAACGACCAAAGAAACCGAAGCTCTAACGAGTCTACAGTGTCACAGCGTCACGCAACAACCCGAACTTCTGTTCAGTTCTGTGAGAAACACCGAGTGATCTTCCTCAGTATTGATGCAGGTTCAACATGAGGTTCCTCTCTGCTTCCATTCCACGTGCATCTCCAGACTTCCTGTCTACACCAGGGTTTCACACAGCGCTATTCAGAAGTTACGTGAGAGTCGCACACTCTGGGGCGGAGTTTATCTAAACAGAGGCGTGTCTGGAGTTACACGCGATTGTGCGCTGGATCAGGTGCTATTCTCTGTGCTGCTGAATAACGAGTGTGGAAGACGTTTTGTTCAATTAAACCAGTGATTAATGTGAGACTTACAGCTAGCACTGCTCCTGCAGAAATATACTAGTGATACACTTATCTTATAAGATATTATAAGATATCTAGTGATATCTTTTTTCTCCCTCTCTCCTTTCGCCGAGCCCCACATGAATTTATGGAGATACTAGAGATCCAGATCCTTTCTGCCTCTGGATGGAGCTCAAATCTTCTCTAATTCCAGACTGCTGGGACTACGGCTGCTCCTAAGGCCATACAGACTTCATATAAATCCATAATGAACTTTTTCACACTATCTGTTGTTACCCAGATGAGGATGGGTTCCCTTCTGAGTCGGGTTCCTCTCAAGGTTTCTTCCTCTTAAAACATCTTAGGGAGTTTTTCCTTGCCACCGTCGCCACTCAGTGGCTTGCTCAGTTGGGATAAATTCGCACCTTTAATATCTGTATACCGTGTTGATATTTCTGTAAAGCTGCTTTGAGACAATGTCTATTGTAAAAAGCGCTATACAAATAAAATTGAATTGAATTGAATACACGAGACTCCTGTTAGATTTATTATTTTAACACTCGCCATCTTCTCTTTCACAGATCAACAGATCAGTCCTTTATCTTTCAGTTTTAAATCCTCTCTCGCTTTTATGTTGCCTTGTATTGCATTTCATACAAAACCTGACATTTCCTTCTACACTAATATTTTCCATTCCAGGTCTAAAGGGTAGAGTTTCTGTTTAAACACAGTGATTTAGAACCACACACACACACACACACACACACACACACACAAGGCCAACTCTAACACACTACAACACCACAGTACTACTCTATTATTCACTAACAACACAAAACACACACGTGGCTGTGCTGGCTGTGATATCGCCTCATGTAGAGACACTTGGCCGAACAGCAGTTAGCACTGACTCTACAATCTCACACACACACACACACACACACACACACACGAACAAACACACACACCACTATATATAGTAGGATGAGGGCCAGATCTTATGTTGGTGTTAATGATTGGAACTTAGTCTCCAAATGTCCTGCTGTGTGTGTGTGTGTGTGTGTGTGTGTGTGTGTGTGTGTGTGCGTGTGTGTGTTTGAGAGAGACAGAGAGAAACACCAATGATTAAAAGCTACAATTTTTTGTTATTACTATTAAATTTAATTGAGAGTGTTCTGCAGCTCTGAAATTCAGTGTGCTAGAACCCTATGCTAAGTATTACACAGCTCTAGAACTTTGTGTTGAAGGTTCTGGAGCTCTAGAACTGTGACCTGAGTTTTAGGCAGTTCTAGAACTTTGTGTTGAAGGTTCTGAAGTTCTAGAGCTCAGAGTCGAACATCCTGCAGCTCTCAGATTCAATACCAAGCATTCTGCAGTGCTAGAACTTTAAACTGTGTGTTCTACGGCTCTGGAACTCCAAGCTGAACATTCTGCAGAGTTCATTTTTAGTAAATACTACCATACTAAACACAAACACACACACACACACACACAGAATGGTACAGTGTATGAATAAATAATGCTCTCAGTCTCTCCAGGTGAAAGATCAATACAGTGGTGCCAGTTTGATTCAGCAGAATACTTCTTCCTCCATCATCTTCCTCACAATCAGCCTGCTTAAATACACTATATGGCCAAAAGTAAGTGCACCCCTGATCATCACACCCATATGTGGTTTTTCCCCAAACTGTTACCACAAAGTCTGAAGCACACAGTTGTATAGAACGTCTCTGTACGCTGTAGCGTTACAGTTTCCCTTCACTGGAACTAAGAGGAACCCAAACACTGTTCCAGCGAGACACACAGTGCACAAAGCGAGCTCCATGAAGACGTGGTGTGTGAAGGTTGGAAGGAGGTAGAACTCCTCGAGTGTCCTGCACAGAACCCTGACCTCAACCCCACTGAACACCTTTGGGATGAACTGGAACTGGAGTCTCCTCACATCATCATCAGCACCTCACCTCATCCTCACTAACACCGCCTCAACATCCCAATATGTTTGTGTGTGTGTGATGGTGTGTGTTACCTGCGCGGGCGGTGGTGTGTGTGATGGTGTGTGTGTTCTCGGCTCCCCCACACTGGGCTGCTGTGACTGTTCCGTATCCAGCCCACAGGCGGCGTCGCTGGGTATGACGACCTGCTGAACCCGTGCTCAGGCTCCGCCTCTGTCGTCAACGATGACGCCGAGCTCCCCATTGCCACAACAGGCCCCTCCCCCTCCCCACACACACCTCGGAGAGTAATAGTCAAGTGTTTTCAGCCAGCACCTCAATCAGTCCTGTTCTATCAGTCTCCATTTCACCCACACACACACTCAGTGCGGAGTCACAGAACTCAACATGGCTGCCACGCCAATGCTCCAGCAGATCCAGTGCACAAGGTAATGTCCCAGAATTCTGTGCTGTTCCTTGTGATGTTCCCACTTCCTGTTTGTTTAGAGTAGAGAGAGTGGGACAGCACTGATCCTGAGAGAGCACCCCTTCACCTCTCTCACACACACAGTCCAGAACACCACCTGTCTAAAGCTGTATGTTTGTGCCTGTTATAGTTGTGTTATGGACTCGAAGAACACTACAGCTCTCTTGTGTGTGTGTGTGTGTGTGAGAGTGAGTGAATATGTGTGTGAGTGAGTGAGTGTGTGCGTGTGAGTGAGTGAGTGAGAGAGAGAGAGAGAGAGAGTATAAGTGATGCTGCAGCTGCTTTGGGGATTACATTCCCACATCACATTCCAATTTGACACACACACACACACACACACAACTAGAAGTGCGCGTGAAGCGGTGTGCCTATGGTTAGGTGTGTGTTACTTGTACTTGTGTGTGTGTGTGTGTGTGTGTGTGTTGCTGAGTCTGTCCCAGATTTCCGTTACTGTGTGTTTATAATCCCTCCTCTGTTGTCTCGCGCTGCTGTGTCCCGGTTACTGCCGTCTTCGTCTTCTTCTTCGCGCTTCCGGGTTTAAAGGGAGGGCTCGTGCTCGTCCGTTTTTAAAAAGGAAGGAAAATCAAAGTTTCCGACCGTTAAACACCGCAGTGTTGTTTATAATCCGTTTAAACCTGAAACTAAACATAAAATAATAATGTTGACACGGTCTCGTGCAGCGCGTCTCTCGCCTCTCAGTCGCGCGCGCTCGCGTTATGTAGCTATTATTATGATCACCAGGGCCTTTGAAGCTCGAGCGCGTGCGCTACCCTTATCCCCTTCTCTCGCGCTGGCTGACTGCAAACCGGCGAATCGAATAAACAGCGCGCGTGCTGAATAATCCGCCTCGCGCGCTCCTACTCCTACAACGGAAATCCTGAGGATGATGATGGAGTCCCACACGAAGGTTTCCGGTAATCCTGTAAGCAGTGACCTGTCCGCATGCAGCAGGAGCAGCGCGCGCCGCACCGGGTTTATCCTCATACAGCTGCTGCAGCAGCGCGAGCTCCCTCACCCTCACTACACCACACACTGCACATCCTCGGTGTGTGTGTGTGCGCGCGCACTGTATGTGTGTGTATGTGTGTGTTTATGCAGAGTGTGTATCCTTGTTCTTCTTTCTATGAGCTTGCATGCGCGCGCTCTCTCTCTGATCTGGATTATTGCGAGTCAGCAGCGCGCATGCGCAAACAAACTCATTCTTCCAAACCAGCCGGGATCTTGTTCAATAAATCGGTTGCTCCTCCCACCAACATACACACGCGCGTGCACGTAATCATTTTAGTGACGTCAGAATGTCAGATCCAGGGATGGGAAGGTTACTTTAAAAATATATTCCCTTACAGTTACAAATTACTTTTAAAAAAATATCATCAGTAACGTAATCCAAGTCTCACAATGTGAAAGTAATGTAATCTGATTATTTGTGGATTACTTCAAGGTCACATGTGTAAATAAAGTCAAGAGAAAAGCAGTATGATCTAAAACACTTTTATTTAGAGGTTAAAACATGTTCAATGTTTGGATTTGTTTTAATAAAATAAATAAATAAAAGATCACTGTCCCTGATGCGGGTAACATTACACCATATTCTGCTTTTCCAAAAAGAGGATCCTTTTTTTGTGTGTGTCTTAATTAGCGTTCAGAACAGTGTTACTATGAATACAGACTTTTATACACTGGAAAAGACACACTATTAGCATCATATAAATAAATATAAATAAATAAAATTGGGTTCACTCTGCACACACTTCACATTTTTTCCTACATTCTTTTGAATGTATATGAAATAAAATAAAACATCAGACACTGCGAGTGAACCTTCTGCCGTCATTTACACATTTGAATGGCCATGTAATATAAAGCAGTGCGATAAGATAAGATTAAAAATGACCTTATATGGTCATGGGCGTTGTTTCGACTCAGGACAGCTTCATTCGCTGCTATTGTAGCATAACTGTTTAACACCGAACACATCGCTTCACCTTCACGCGCTCGTTGAAAGGAGGATAACGGTCTAGAGGCAGGAATTTGCCCAATAGTTGTTGCAAGTCTTTTATAATCGACCAATCGGTGTGCGAGGAGGCGGGACTTACTGAGAGGGTTAAAGCAATGCAAACGTGATGCAGTATTAGACCATAAACACATCATAATGAAACTAAAGCAGAATCCCGGACATTTTCTCATATTTAGGTCTGAAAAAGAGGACTTACTGTCCCCTAACAAAAACATTTCAGAGAACAATCTGTGTTCATTTCTACCAAATTAACTTTCTGTGAAATTTATTAGTGCATGCTCCAGGAGGTTCTCATGTGAGTCACGACTGGCAAGAGAGAACCAGAACTAGAATCAAACAGCTGTGTGTATACTGGTGTGTCAAAAGATTCATTTCTTTAGTTTTAAATATAGAAAACTGTAATCCTGATAATATTCCCATTTTCACTAAACGTACCTGTAACCTGATGACTTTGTTCTGTAACGGATTACAGCTACGGGTTTTATCCTGATTACGTAACGCTGTTACACGTATTCCGTTATTCCCCAAACCTGCTCACAACACAGATCTAACACTAATCTCACACACACACACACACGGAAAGCTACACTTTATCAGTAGAATGTTTTTTTCCCCCATATTATGTTGATTAATTATTAAAGCTGATGGATGCAAACCAGTGGGTGAAACACACACAGACGCACGCACACACACACACGTATAAAAACACAAACACACCAAACACAATTTTCTATTTAAAACAACTTCACAACTAGGTAAAGATACAAACACAACTGAAAGCCCTAAATGCACATTATCTTAAAGCCATCATATCAGTACGAGTTCTGTCACATCCCACACCCGAGAGGCGGAACCACAACCGCATCATCTCACCTACACAACTCCACACATCACCTGACTGACAACTACACAATCACACAAACTATGCACACATCACACCATACAGCAGGAGCCAGTTAACAATGTCACCCTGGTCAGGAATGTCTTCTGTGTCAGAAGCTGCTTTCATTTTACACTGGAGCTACAAGGCTAATATAAGTTCCCGGGCCGTGGCGGGGTTCGGACAGAAAGTTCCCGGGCCGTGGCGGGGTTCGGACAGAAAGTTCCCGGGCCGTGGTGGGGCGGGGTTCGGGCAGAAAGTTCCCGGGCCATGGCGGGGTTCGGACAGAAAGTTCCCGGGCCGTGGCGGGGTTCGGACAGAAAGTTCCCGGGCCGTGGCAGGGTTCGGACAGAAAGTTCCCGGGCCATGGCGTGGTTCGGGCAGAAAGTTCCTGGGCCGTGGTGGGGCGGGGTTCGGGCAGAAAGTTCCCGGGCCATGGCGGGGTTCGGACAGAAAGCTCCCTGGCCGAGGCGGGGTTCGGGCAGAAAGTTCCCGGGCCTTGGCGTGGTTCAGGCAGAAAGTTCCTGGGCCGTGGCCGGGCGGGGTTCGGACAGAAAGTTCCCGGCCCGTGGCGGGGTTCGGACAGAAAGTTCCCGGCCCATGGCGGGGTTCGGACAGAAAGTTCCCGGCCCGTGGCGGGGTTCGGACAGAAAGTTCCCGGCCCGTGGCGGGGTTCGGACAGAAAGTTCCCGTCCCGTGGCGGGGTTCGGACAGAAAGTTCCCGGGCCGTGGCGGGGCGGGGTTCGGACAGAAAGTTCCCGGCCCATGGCGGGGTTCGGACAGAAAGTTCCCGGCTGTGGCGGGGCGGGGTTCGGACAGAAAGTTCCCGGCCCGTGGCCGGGCGGGGTTCGGACAGAAAGTTCCCGGCCCGTGGCGGGGTTCGTACAGAAAGTTCCCGGCCCATGGCCGGGCGGGGTTCGGACAGAAAGTTCCCGGCCCGTGGCCGGGCGGGGTTCGGACAGAAAGTTCCCGGCCCGTGGCCGGGCGGGGTTCGGACAGAAAGTTCCCGGCCCGTGGCCGGGCGGGGTTCGGACAGAAAGTTCCCGGCCCGTGGCGGGGTTTGGACAGAAAGTTCCCAGGCCGTGGTGGGGTTCAGACAAACAGGAAGGTTTAATGAAAATGTTCTCACATGGTACAGCTAGTCAGGATTGTATTGAAAATAGAATTAGTGGGATCACTGCATCTCTAATTTAAAGTTTAGTTCTACATGTTGGATCAGGTCCTAACAGAACACAGAACACTCTCAAAACTCAAAAAGAATTTGGAAAACAAAAGTAACCACACCTTAAGAACACATGACATCATCATCACCTGCCATATAGATATGATTCAGAGACAGAAACTACCAACCACAAATCAGAGGAAACTACATAATATTTTCTGTCACAACAACACACACACACACACACACACACACACACACACACAGAACAACCACACAATTTCCCGGAGACTTGCTTCACAAAAACCAGAAAACCATCCTAACTGGTCTGACAGGTAACCTATCTACACACACACACACACACACACACTTTTTACATGAGTCAGAGAGAAAAGACGTATGCAATGTCTGTCATTACATGCATGGTGAATAAGAATCTCATTTTTATTTCTCACACACACACACACACACGTGTCTGTGTTATAAATCAACAGTAGCCTTTTCTTAGTCAATTCATTATAATGTTTGCATACAGAGATGTCAGACACACTGTAATTCCAGTTATTCCTTCATCTCTATTATTTACATAATATAATTATCTTACACTAAATATTTTATTCTATTATCACACTAACACACTACAACACACTGTAACACACTACAACACACTGTAACACACTCCAACACACACTGTACCACACAAACACACTCCAACACACACTGTAACGCACAAACACACTCCAACACACACTGTAACGCACAAACACACTCCAAAACACACTGTAACACAAACACACTCCAACACACACTGTAACGCACAAACACACTGTAACACAAACACACTCCAACACACACTGTAACGCACACACACTCCAACACACACTGTAACGCACAAACACACTCCAAAACACACTGTAACACAAACACACTCCAACACACACTGTAACGCACAAACACACTGTAACACAAACACACTCCAACACACACTGTAACGCACAAACACACTCCAACACACACTGTAACGCACAAACACACTCCAAAACACACTGTAACACAAACACACTCCAACACACACTGTAACGCACAAACACACTCCAACACACACTGTAACGCACAAACACACTCCAACACACACTGTAACGCACAAACACACTCCAACACACACTGTAATGCACAAACACACTCCAACACACACTGTAACAGACAAACACACACACACCAACACACACACACACACTCCAAAACATACTGTACCACACTCTGAAACACACTACCACACTGTACAACACTCTGAAACACACTACCACACACTGTACAACACTCTGAAGCACACTACCACACACTGTACAACACTACCACACACTGTACAACACTCTGAAGCACACTACCACACACTGTACAACACTCTGAAACACACTACCACACACTGTACAACACTCTGAAACACACTACCACACAGCACAACACTCTGAAACACTGTACCACACTCTGAGACACACTACCACACACTGAAACACACTCTGAGACACACTACCACACACTGTACCACACACTGAAACACACTACCACACACTGTACCACACTCTGAAACACACTACCACACAGCACAACACTCTGAAACACACTACCACACACTGAAACACACTACCACACACTGTACCACACTCTGAAACACACTACCACACACTGTACCACACTCTGAAACACACTACCACACACTGTACCACACTCTGAAACACACTACCACACACTGAAACACACACTGAAACACACTACCACACACTGTACCACACTCTGAAACACACTACCACACACTGAAACACACTACCACACACTGTACAACACACTATACCATGCTCTGGAACACACAACCACACACTACAACACTCTGAAACACACTACCACACACTTTGACACTAAAAAAAACACTAACGCACTGAAAACACACTATAAAACACACTAAAACACACTTTGAAGCTAAAAAAAAACACTGAAAACACACTATAAGACAGTCTACAACACACTGTAACACACTATAAAAGTCTACAACACACTGTAACACACTATAAAAGTCTACAACACACTGTAACACACTATAAAAGTCTACAACACACTGTAACACATTATAAAACAGTCTACAACACACTTTGAAGCTAAAACCCCACTACGACTGAAGGACAGATTATAACACACGGTGACACACACTGAAACCCGGAATAAAGACGCCAGTAATCGGTACTCTATGGACAGTTTCGGTGAAACCGGTGTGTTTGTTCAGGTTCCTGAAGCAGAGAGACCCTCTCAGTACACTTACCGGGACAGGGACGAGGCGATACACACTTCCTGTGCTTTATTTGGGGTTATTTGAGTCTATAAGGCGACTCCTCTCCGGGATAAAGTCTGTGCTCCTCCGTCACCCAGTAAAACCCCTCCGGTGTGGAGCTCCAGTCCTCCGGGTGAGCGCTGAGCGGCGGTCAGTCCTCATGTCTCTGCGGGCTTCTCCTCACTCTTCCCGGGCATGCTGAGACCTGCCGCCTCGCGGAGCTTCACAAACCCCAGATCTCTGTCTTCTCTCAGCGGAGGATTAGTTCTCTTTGTTAAAAACACTTCAGGAGCCTGTCAGGTTCCTCCGCGGACAGTTTCAGAACAGAAACAGAAAGAAGACAATAAACCGAAGGCTGCGCGAACACTCGGCAGGAAGCGGCTCTCGCGCGGATTGTGCGTAAACACCGTTAGAGAATACGGACACAGCGGACGCCGTTTCCCACAATGCAACTCGGTGTTTGGGACGGATACATACCCGGATGTGGTTACCGCGGGCCACGCACTGTAACACACACTCACTTAATAACACATTGTATCACACACTGTAACAAACAATCACTTAATAACACACTGTATCACACAATCACTTAATAACACACTGTAACACACAATCACTTAATAACACACTGTATCACACACTGTAACACACACTCACTTAATAACACACTGTATCACACACTGTAACACACTGTATCACACAATCACTTAATAACACACTGTATCACACAGTGTAACACAATCACTTAATAACACAGTGTAACACAATCACTTAATAACACATTTTATCTCACACTGTAACACACACTCACTTAATAACACACTGTATCACACACTGTAACACACAATCACTTAATAACACACTGTAACACACAATCACTTAACACACTGTATCACACACTCACTTAATAACACACTGTATCACACACTGTAACACACAATCACTTAATAACACACTGTATCACACACTGTAACACAATCACTTAATAACACACTGTATCACACAATCACTTAATAACACACTGTATCACACACTGTAACACACAATCACTTAATAACACACTGTATCACACAATCACTTAATAACACACTGTAACACACTCACTTAATAACACACTGTAACACACAATTACTTAATAACACACTGTAACACACAATCATTTATTAACACACTGAACACACACTGTAATACACAATCACTTAATAACACATTTTATCTCACACTGTAACACACAATCACTTAATAACACACTGTAACACACACTCACTTAATAACACACTGTATCACACACTGTATCTCTCACACTGTAACACACAATCACGTAATAACATACTGTAACACACAATCATTTATTAACACACTGAACACACACTGTAATACACAATCACTTAATAACACATTGTATCACACACAGTAACACACTAACACACAATGAGACACTGTAACACACTAACACACACTGAACACACAATGGGACACTGTAATACACTAACACACACTGAACACACAATGAGACACTGTAACACACTAACACACACTGAACATACAATGAAACACTGTAACACACTAACACACACTGACACTGTAACACTGTATCACTGTAACAATGTTAGACACTGTAACACACTAACACACACTGAACATACAATGAAACACTGTAACACACTAACACACACTGAACACACAATGAGACATTGTAACACACTTAATAACACATTGTATCTCACACTGTAACACACAATCACTTAATAACACACTGTATCACACACTGTAACACACAATCACTTAATAACACACTATCACACACTGTATCACACAATCACTTAATAACACACTGTATCACACACTGTAACACACACTCACTTAATAACACACTGTAACACACAATCACTTAATAACACATTGTATCTCACACTGTAACACACACTCACTTAATAACACACTGTAACACACTGTAACACACACTCTCTTAATAACACACTGTATCACACATTGTATCTCTCACACTGTAACACACAATCACTTATTAACACACTGAACACACACTGTAATACACAATCACTTAATAACACATTGTATCACACACAGTAACACACTAACACACAATGAGACACTGTAACACACTACCACACACTGAACACACAATGAGACACTGTAACACGAACACACACTGAACACACAATGAGACATTGTAACACACTAACACACACTGAACACACAATGAGACACTGTAACACGAACACACACTGAACACACAATGAGACATTGTAACACACTAACACACACTGAACACACAATGAGACACTGTAACACACTAACACACAATGAACAGAAAATGGGACACTGTAATACACTAACACACACTGAACACACAGACACTGTAACACACTAACACACACTGAACACAATGAGACACTGTAACACTCTAATACACACCAAACGTACAATGAGACACTATAACACTCTAAAACACACCGAACGCACAATGAGACACTGTAACACACATGCACACACCAAACACACAATGAGACACTGTAACACACCAACACACACCAAACACACAATGAGACAGTGTAACACACTAACACACACTGAACACACAATGGGACACTGTAATACACTAACACACACTGAACACACAATGAGACACTGCAACACTCTAATACACACCAAACGCACAATGAGACACTATAACACTCTAAAACACACCGAACGCACAATGAGACACTGTAACACACACGCACACACCAAACACACAATGAGACACTGTAACACACCAACACACACCAAACACACAATGAGACACTGTAACACACTAACACATACTGAACACGCAATGAGACACTGTAACACACTAACACATACTGAACACACAATGAGACACTGTAACACACTAACACGCACAAAACACACAGACACTGTAACACACTAACACACACTGAACACACAATAAGACACTGTAACACACTAACACACACCAAACACACAATGAGACACTGTAACACACTAACACACACCAAACACACAATGAGACACTGTAACACACATGCACACACCAAACACATAATGAGACACTGTAACACACTAACACACACCAAACACACAATGAGACACTGTAACACACTAACACAGTTTGTAACACACACAGTAACACACACATAATAACACAGTGACATATACACTGTAACAAACACACACACACACACACACACACACACACACACACACACGCACGCACACACAGTAACACACATATAAACACACTAACATATACACTGTAACACACACACACACACACATACACACACACAGTAAATACCTTGATGTGGTTAATAGCGAACACCAGTTTCAGAAAGTGTGTAGTCGCCCTGCCAGATATTTAGTTGTGACTTGTAAGTTTAACCTTCTAAATGTTAAGATATGTATAAGAGTTAACATTTCACTGGGTCTTTATGAACAGAAGTGAGGAATTTGAGCCTGAATTAGTGTGAAGTTTGGGGCGAATCCCATAATCCCTGTGTAAATACACTACAGAGGGTGTTAAATAATGGCTGTTAGTCCCTTTGTAGTGCACTTTATTGAGATTAGGGAGTGAATGTAGGATTGAGCCCCTGTCAGTGATGTGTAGCATCAGAGATTGAGTTTGGAGAATGAAATAACTTTGATCTGCTGATATATGTGGCTGAACACAGGAAACACACAGAAAACACACAGAAAACACACAGGAAACACACAGATAACCAACACACCACCTTGTTTAGGAGCTAAATATGTTATTGCTCAGTGCAGGGATTAGAAACCTTAGGAATGAAAACGAAAACTAAAAACTAACAAAATGTTTCATTGAATGTAATTGAAAATGCAAACAAAAAAGTGAAATGTTGTTTTTAAAAGTGTTTAACTGGTTAATAATGTTATTCATTCCATTCCAGTGTGATTTTGAGAAAGTATAGTGTAAAGCATAAACATTTTCCCAATAGGCCTAGCGTCCTGTGCAGAGCTTGTCATGTCCTGCTGGCTACAGGAAGATATGACCCAGTTGCTATAGCCAGGTTTTCCAAGATGGGCAGGTGGCAGAAAAATCTGTGTAGAAAATATTTTTTCCTGTGATTCAACAAGCAACAACTCACACTGCAAAGTAGAAGGACGGTCTGAAAACATTTATAATAAACACATGTTTCTGGTTAAAGGCTTTCTAAAAGGTTATCATATGTAAACAGTGTTATTAAACATTCTTTTATTTCATTCTAACCTGCTTCCAACTAAAGGGGTGTGTGGAATGCTAGAGTAGGAACATAAAAATATTGTTTCTATTCATATTGAATAAAAAAAATTCTAATCCCTGGTTTAACACGTATTTCCTCAACAGCTGCTCCCTCTAGTGAAGAGATAGATGAAATGCATCCTGACAGAGATTTGATCTACACTGAGACAAGTACAGTACATGTGGATGGAAATAATTCATCTGTAATTATTGAATAAGTTTAGAATAACTAGGGGGTTGCCTCATTAGCCCTTAAATTAAACAGTAGAGTAGGCTAATTAGTAAAGAGCAAATTCTTAAAATATTTTTCAATTCCTGAATGGTGTCAGTACTTTTGCCACATATGCTTTTCAGACACACTAGTAATTTTAGACAATACAACCAAGTAATTTTAATGGAATTATTTATAAGCGCACTATCCGCAGTGACCCAGATGAGGATGGGTTCCCTTTTGAGTCTGGTTCCTCTCAAGGTTTCTTCCTCAGGGAGTTTTTCTTCACCACCTTTACCTCTGACTTTCTCATTAGGGATTTTTAATTGAAAAAAAAAATGTATCTGGATTTCTGTAAAGCTTTGTGACAATGTCTGACAATTAATACAAATATAATTGAATTAATTTCCAGAATTGTGCTAGCGAAACACCGTATGTAGTCATTTCCCCCATTCTCTTGGTGGTGCCAATAATATGGAGTTGTTAAACTGTATGCACTCTATCCATGTGTTGTTACAACTACCATATCCATAATATGAACATGAATGTCTTAGTTTTGTATATTGGTCTCCGTTGTTTCTTAAAGGTCACATGAAAAAATATGCAAACTGTCTCACGGATGCTGACCTGGTTCCTGGTTTCTTAACCAGGAACCTAATGGTGCTTTCACATACACAATGTTTCGTGTGTTTGAATGGAGCCCTTGTGTGTTGTCCGCACACAGCAATCACACTCGGGTCCGAGACAATCTGAGCTTCCAGTCAAACTCTAGCAGTGAGAAAGTGAGTTGACTCAACTGCAGGAATTGTAACAAACACACTGTTTGATTATTTTTGGATTGTTGTGTTTTTGTAGATTTTTGAGTGGCATCAGAACAGTTTATGGAACAACAGAAGTATAACATAATGGACATTGAACTTGGCAATTTATGTAGAACTATGACACATTTCTGTGGACCTAACTAAATCGTTTTTGATTATGGCCCCAGATAAATAAATATACTTGATTTAATCCAGTGATGTAGAGATATGTTTAACCTTTCACCCACCACCTACAGTGCATCCGGAAAGTATTCACAGCGCTTCACTTTTTCCACATTGTGTTATGTTACAGCCTTATTCCAAAATGGATTAAATTCATTATTTTCCTCAAAATTATATAAACAATACCCCATAATGACAACATGAAAGAAGTTTGTTTGAAATCTTTGCAAATTTATTAAAAATAAAAAATAAAAAAACCACATGTACATAAGTATTCACAGCCTTTGCCATGACACTCAAAATTGAGCTCAGGTGCATCCTGTTCCCACTGATCATCCTTGAGATGTGTCTACAACTTGATTGGAGTCCACCTGTGGTAAATTCAGTTGATTGGACATGATTTGGAAAGGCACACACCTGTCTATATAAGGTCCCACAGTTAACAATGCATGTCAGAGCACAAACCAAGCTATGAAGTCCAAGGAATTGTCTGTAGACCTCCGAGACAGGATTTTATCGAGGCACAGCTCTGGGGAAGGGTACAGAAACATTTCTGCAGCATTGAAGGTCCCAATGAGCACAGTGGCCTCCATCATCCGTAAATGGAAGAAGTCTGGAACCAGCAGGACTCAGGCCTGTATGGTAGAGTGGCCAGACGGAAGCCACTCCTCAGTAAAAGGCACATGACAGCCTGTCTGGAGTTTGCCAAAAGGCACCTGAAGGACTCTCAGACTAAGACCAAGACAAAGATTGAACTCTTTGGCCTAAATGGCAAGCGTCATGTCTGGAGGAAACCAGGCACCAGTCATCACCTGGCCAATACCATCCCTACAGTGAAGCATGGTGGTGGCAGCATCATGCTGTGGGGATATTTTTCAACAGCAGGAACTGGGAGACTAGTCAGGATCGAGGGGAAGATGAATGCAGCAATGTACAGAGACGTCCTTGATGAAAACCTGCTCCAGAGCGCTCTGGACCTCAGACTGGGGTGAAGGTTCATCTTCCAACAGGACAACGACCCTAAGCACACAGCCAAGATAACAAAGGAGTGGCTACAGGACAACTCTGTGAATGTCCTTGAGTGGCCCAGCCAGAGCCCAGACTTGAACCCGATTGGACATCTCTGGAGAGATCTGAAAATGGCTGTGCACCGACGCTCCCCATCCAACCTGATGGAGCTTGAGAGGTCCTGCAAAGAAGAATGGGAGAAACTGCCCAAAAATAGGTGTGCCAGGCTTGTAGCATCATTCTCAAAAAGACTTGAGGCTGTAATTGGTGCCGAAGGTGCTTCAACAAAGTATTGAGCAAAGGCTGTGAATACTTATGTACATGTGCTTTTTTTGTTTTTTATTTTTAATAAATTTGCAAAGATTTTAAAGAAACTTCTTTCATGTTGTCATTATGGGGTATTGTTTGTATAATTTTGAGGAAAATAATGAATTTAATCCATTTTGGAATAAGACTGTAACATCACAAAATGTGGAAACAGTGAAGCGCTGTGAATACTTTCCGGATGCACTGTATACCATCATCAAAAATGGAAAATAACTCCAACACCAGGCAATTTTATAGTAAACAAGATCAATGGGCTGACACACATGTGGGCTAAAATTCTTGGTCTTTGACTCCTGGGCAAAAGTTCTTGGTCTAAATTCTGTAACTCTTGAGATTAATTACCTGGGCTAAAGATCATGATTTTTAATTTATTGTCTTCCCCTGGTGTAAAGTGATTTTTATTTCCTCTGATTACCTTTTTTTTGGGGTTAAAGTTTTTGTTCTTATTTGCTAGTCTTAGGGTTCCTGGCCTTAAACTTCTGGTCTAGAGTTCCTTGCATAAAATTCTTTGGCTTAAACCTATTGGACTGATCATTAAGTCCTTGTCTTTAAGTCCTGGACTACAGATCCTGGTCTTAAATTCCCAGGCTAAACTTCCCGGTCTTTACATTCTGATTCTAGGTTTCTGGGCTATAGTTCCTGGTCTTTAATTATTGGTCTGAAACCCCTGTTCTAAAGTTCCTGATCTTTATTTCTTGATCATATGTTCCTGGACTAAAGTTCCTGGTCCAAAATTGCTGGTCTTAAGTTCTTGGGCTAAAGTTCCTGATCCGTAATTCCTGGACTGAAGTTCCTGATCATTAAATCCAGGTGTTAAGTTCCTGGTCTTTAATTCCTAGACTAAAAGTTTTTTACTTAGATTTTCTTGGTTACTCAAGGTTCTAGCTCTGTCCTGAGCATTATTAGACACCATGGGTGTCTTAAAATGAATACTATTCTGGTAAGAACCATAATGAGCCCTGAACTCTATTTGCATAATGCTTTAATTTCCAGAGCGTACCGGAACACTATTCACTGTGGTTTCTGTGTTCACATTGGGAAGGTGTAAGGCATGAAAATGAACAGTTTATATGCAAAACAAATAATATTCATGCAGTCAGTCATTATAAAACCCATCATAAACCCTGACATTCCACGAATCATAGCATATGCGCGTGTGTTTGTGTGTGTGTGTGTGTGTTTATGTTTGTATGTGTGTGTGTTTGTGTGAGTGTGTTTGTGTGTGTGTTTGTCTTTGTATGTGTGTGTGTTTGTGTGTACGTGTGTTTGTGTGCGTGTGTTTGTGTGTGTTTGTGTGTGTGTTTGTGTGTGTGTGTGTGTGTGTGTTTGTGTGCGTGTGTTTCTGTGTGTGTGTGTGTGTGTGTGTGTGTGTGTGTGTTTGGCATTCAAATCTTTCTCAAAATATCACATTCACCTCCTGTTGAAATTATGCTAATTAAGAGACGATCATTGTGAGCTTCTACTCTGTTCATCACCTCACATTCTAAATCACTGAAACTTACTGAACAGCTAACAGTTAGCAGAGTAAAAATGTTTGTTTGTCTTTCACAGGTGTGTATAAAGGTAGAAAGCTATACATTTGATAATTAATGAGGTAATCAGTTGAGGATTACAGGAATGTGTATTAGAAACTCGCTGGATAAATGTTCATGGTCTTTAATTCCTGGTCCTAACTTCCTGGGCTGAAGGTCCTGGTCTTTAATTCTTTATGGTTTTAATTCCTTATAGTTTTGGTCCTTGTGTCCTGGACTAAAGTTGCTGGGCTAAAGCATTTAATTTACATGGACCCTATGTCTATGTTAATTGTTTTTAAATTACTTAAGTTCTTATTTGAGTTTTTGAAAGTACATATTTACTTAAATTGCTCTTGACAGTTATTTCCTTTTTTTCTTTTCTTTATTCTTATCACACTAAAATTTCGAACATACTTCTCTTTAATGTTTCCAAACAGCAACAAAATAACTGGCTTGACATGTGATTGTACATTAGAGTGGGGGAAAAAGGGGGGCGGGATCTTCTGCGTGGCGTCCAATCACAGCGAGAAATGCAAATGAGTATGTAGATTTTGATCAGGAGGCGGTGCGCGAAAGAGAAGCATCCGCGCGCATGGGAATAATGAATGAGTGAAAGGGGGCGCGAGATGGCAGAGCTGAGGAAAGAAGGATATCTCTGAGAGAGAGACACACACACACACACAGAGGGAGAGAGAGAGAGAGAGAGAGAAAGAATTGAGCTGTGTGAAGATCAGAGCTCTAAGTTTGTTTTAGGTGTGTTTAAGACCGCCAGAGTTACGGAGAGCGAATTCTTTTGTGCTGGAGGTATGTACGAGTGTGTGTGTGTGTGTGTGTGTGTGTGTGGTGTGATCATAGATCATACTGTACCTTCACATATCTAGATTAGTTACACAGAGCCGCTTTAACCGTTGAGATATCTGTGATATAAAGTGATTAAAAGTTTGTAACTTGGCATGGTCAAGCTTATAACTACTACATTCTCAAATCTCTTATAAAACGTTATAGCCTAATTTATTAATCTCACTCTTATCAGTGATTATGATCTGTAATGGTGAGATTTTAATACTTTTTGTTGTTGTTATTTCGGATTTTTTTCAGTTCCGTGTCTCAAACGGCTCACTGTTAAACGTTTTCGTGCACTACATAGGGCGCACGCGCCGTTCTGTCAGGCGTTACGTAGGGCGCCTATGTAGGGAAGATGAAGTTATTTCGAGATTCCGCCATGTTGTTCCTCAGCAGGGCTTCGCGCGGGCGCGTTCGTGGTTGCCACGGAAACAGTGCATCGAATGCCGAGCGCGTGACGCCTTGGTTACTCCAAACTTGATGGAGTTAGCAACATGCTAAAACAAACCGTGAGAGTGTGTGTCAGGAAAGAAAAAACAAAAAACACACACACACGCACACACAGTGAAATCAAAGTGAACATTTATAGCCAAATGAGTTTGCAACAAAGTTTTATTATAAAATATAAATTTTAAAGATATTTTTTATATTTATTATAGTCAATTTTTGTGCCTTATAATTGTAACTGTAAGAGCAAAATGATGAATTATCTGAGGGACTGGAAGTACAAATTTAACACTGTTGATTGAAATATCCTGTGAGTGGATCTTTGTGTGTGTGTGTGTGTGTGTGTGTGTGTGTGTGTGAATGAGATTGTGTCTCAGGCAAGTGTGTGTGAGTCAGCTGAATACACATTGTACACATTGGGCTGTGTGTGTGTAGTTATGTCTGTGTGTGTGTGTGTGTGTGTGTGTGAGAGAGGAAGTTAGAATGAAAGGTGCGTCCTGTATGCAGCGATAGCAGGAAAAGGATAGTTTTACACACACACATACACACACACTAAAGTTTGACACACTACACAATAGATGGAGGAAAGAAAATGACGTATGGACTGTGTGTGTGTGCGTGTACATAAAGACAGGGATTTCCCTTTTCTTCAGGAGAAGAGATGATGTAATACATGTCTGTATGAGCTAAAAAGGAGTCTACTGCAATTATGAGATGAAGAAACTAGTAAGTGATACCTTTGTTGACGAATGAGACGCTTATATGCAAATAAAGAGGCGGGACTTTTTAGATATTCTGTTATTCTGCAATCCCTTTTTACGTATTTCACCGATGTCTAGATACGATCCTTATTTACATATTTTACTGATGACTGGATTCAATTCAATGCAATTTTATTTACAACAGTCAGCCACAACATTAAAACCGCCCGCATAATATCGTGTAGGTCCCTCTCTCCTTGTACCACCAAAACAGCTCTGACCCGTCGAGGCATGGACTCCACAAGACCTCTGAAGGTGTGCTGTGGTATCTGGCACCAAGACTTAGCAGCAGATCCTTTAAGTCCTGTAAGTGTGAGGTGGGGCCTCCATGGATTGGACTTGTTTGTCCAGAACATCCCACAGACGCTCCATCGGATTGAGATCTGGGGAATTTTGAGGCCGAGTCAACACCTTGAACTCTTTGTCATGTTCCCCAAACCATTCCTGAGCAATGTTTGCAGTGTGTCAGGGAGCATTATCCTGCTGAAAGAGGCCAATGACATTAGGGAACACCATTACCATGAAGGGGTGTACTCGGTCTAGGTAGGTGTTTAGGTAGGTGGTACGTGTCAAAATAACATCCACATGAACGCCAGGAACCAAGGTTTCCCAGTAGAACATTGCCCCCATAGAACATTCTTCCCATAGTGCATCCTGATGCCATCTCTTTCCCAGGTAAGCAACGTACATGCACCCGGCCATCCATATGACGTAAAAGAAAACGTGATTCATCAGACCAGGCCACCTTCTTCCATTGCCCTATGGTCCAGTTCTGATGATCACATGCCCATTGTAGGAACTTTCGGTGGTGGACAGGTGTCGGCTCTGCAGCTACGCAGCTCCATACGCAGCAAGCTGTGATGCACTGTGCTCAGATCCTTACGCTTGCCCATTTTTCCTGCTTCTAACATATCATCCTTGAGAACTGACTGTTCACTTGCTGCCTAATATATCCCACCCTTTTAACGGGTGCCACTGTAACGAGATAATCAATGTTATTCACTTCACCAGTCAGTGGTTTTAATGTTATGACTGATTGGCGTGTATAGCGCTTTAACAATGGGCATTGTCACATAACAGCTTTACAGAAATCCGGATACCATTTTAATTTAAATTTATCCCTAATTAACAAGCCAGAGGTGATGGTGATGAGGAAAAACTTCCTGAGATGATATGAGGAAGAACCCTTGAGAGGAAAATAAATAAAAAATAAATAAATCCCTTCATTGACTGTGTACTATGGAGTCAAGCAGTGCTGAGTGTGTTAACAGGAACTGGAGTATGAGCATCATTATAGTTTTAAGTTTAAGTTTCTTGTATCAGACTGACATTATTAACTGTATAACTTGAATGAATATGAACATCAGAGCTTCCAACTGATATGCAGTACAGGGCACTCCTTCCCCTCCACCACTTGGGGCAAAACGGCCCCAGTCCTCTATTCATCCATAATGTGGTGGAGCCATTGGAGAGTGGCGCAGTGGAGCGTGGAGCCGTTGGAGCGTGGAACCGTTGGAGCGTGGAGCCATTGGAGTGTGGAACCGTTGGAGTGTGGAGCCATTGGAGTGTGGAACCATTGGAGTGTGGAACCGTTGGAGTGTGGAGCCATTGGAGCCATTGGAGCGTGACCAGAACAGAGGGTAAAGAGGAAAGTAAGAAAGGTCAGGAAAGTCAGGAGAATGCAACAGCAGGCCCCCACACAAAACCACTTTTACCTGACAAAATGGCTCTGTCCACCTGACCGGCTCTGGTGCCCCCTTTTTATTGAGGTCAGTCAGTGGGCTGGTGTCATCTGAAAAATGAAGTGCAATCCTCAGATAATATGCAGCCAGCCCCAGGAACTGCCTCATCCCCTTTTTGGTCTTGGGTCTCGGGCAGCCCATATTTGTTGCTGTTTTATCAATTTGGGGATGCACCTGCTCATGGCCCAAGTGGAAGCCCAGATACTGTACTTCCACCTGTCCAGTTGTACACTTTTTTTGGGGGGGGTGTTCTTTGAGTCCTGCCTGTCTCAAAATGTTGTAAATGCCCCTGCCAATCAGTACTGTAAATGATGAAGGTGTTGAAAAGGCCACGTTTTTCTCGTGATATTGGTGTCAACAGAATCTGCCAGTGCCCCTTGTTTAAGTCCAGTGTTGATTAAAAGTGAGCCCAGAACTCTGGTATAATTCCACCTGCCTCCCGAGTCATCATCTTCACCCTTACACAGCGGGTTCTACAGATCGTTCTTTACATAATTCACCCATATCTAGATATGGTTGCTCCTTGAGTATTTCACAGATATCTAAATACCATTACTTTATACATATTTCACGATATCTAGATATGATCCCGCTTTACATATTTCACCGTATTTCATATATATATTTTAAGTATGTTTTGTTTATTAATGAATTATTAAAAATAGAAGTTGTTAAATAGCTTCGATATAAAAGGAGCCTGGGGTCAAATGTATTGTGAGAGTGAAGGTAGTCATCTGCTAACATCATTCACTAAAAGAAGTCGCATGTATATTTAACGTGTGTGTGTGTGTGTGTGTGAGTGGGTGTGTGTGTGTCTGAACCTGTACTGGCGCCTGTACCAGCTGCTGGCCTGGGGGCACCCACCCACCCACAAACACAGACACACACACACACAGTATACACACATCTTTTTTCTTTCTTTATCTTACTGTCTCTCTCAGTAACACCTGTCCAGGTGTGGCAGTAGTCTTAGTCATTAATTCAGTGTTAATCGAGTTTAAAAACTTCAGAGAGTCAGAGTGCAGCCAGAGGGAAGTCAAGTTTATACATGTGTGAGAGAAGAAATGGAAAGAAGAGTGAAAGAGAGAGAGACAGACAGTTAGAGAGACACACAGTGAGAGAGACACACAGTTAGAGAGATACACAGTGAGTGAGACAGACAGAGAGACAGACAGTGACAGAGACACAGTGACAGTCAGTGAGAGAAACATTCAGGGAGACAGACAGTTAGAGAGACAGACAGTGAGAGATACACATAATTAGAGAGACAGACAGTGAGAGAGACACAATGGGTAAGACACACAGAGAGACAGTGAGTGAGATACTCAGTGTGACAGACAAAGAGACAAACAGTGACAGAGACACAGTGAGAGACAGACAGTTAGAGAGACATTCAGGTAGACAGACAGTTAGAAAGACAGACAGTGAGAGAGACAGACAGCTAGAAAGACAGACAGTTAGAGAGACACTCAGTGAGACAGATAGTTAGAGAGACAAACAGTGAGAGGGACACTCAGTGAGACAGACAGTTAGAGAGACAGATGGTGAGAGAGACACTCAGGGAGACAGACAATTAGAGAGACAGACAGTTAGAGAGACAGACAGTGAGAGACACACTCAGGGAGACAGTGAGAGAGACACTCAGGGAGACAGACAGTTAGAGAGACAGACAATGAGAGAGACACTCAGGGAGAGATACAGTTAGAGAGACAGACAGTGAGAGAGAGACAGTGATAGAGACACTCAGGGAGAAAGACAGTAAGAGAAACAGACAGAAAGACAGACAATGAGAGAGACACTCAGGGAGACAGACAGTTAGAGAGACACAGTGAGAGAGACACTCAGGGAGACAGACAGTTAGAGAGGCGGACCGTGAGAGAGACAGACAGTGAGAGTGATAGACAGTGATAGAGACACTCAGGGAGACAGACAGAGAGACAGACAGTGAGAGAGACACTCAGTGAGACAGACAGTGAGAGAGACACCCAGGGAGACAGACAATGAGAGAGACACACACACTTGCTTCCTTTAAGTGGTATATTACTGGGATATACACATTCACAGACTGGGAGCCGTGGGAGAGAACAAATAATAACCGTACTGATATATAACACAAATATACAATTATATATTATATAATAACATAATAATAATATATATAATAACATAATAATTATATAATAACAAATATAGTTATAAACTAGATGTGTTTCTTGAAAGAAATTTACTTTCACGGTCCTGAAAGTGATGGAGTGATTATAGTGAGTGTGTGTTCAGGTTTATGTATGATCAGATGTTGCCAGATCTTTTCAGGGGAGAGTAGATAATGCATCACAAGAAGATTACAGGACGTTATTCTGAAGATAGTGTAGAACTTTTAAAAGTTTTTTACTCAAATTTCAAGAGCAGTTCTTCTGATGATATGTTGACCTATCAATAATAATAATAATAATAATAATAATAATAATAATAATAGGGCGCACAGTGGCTTGGTGGTCAGCACGTTCGCCATACACACCTCCTGGGTCGGGGGTTCGATTCCCACCGTGGCCCTGTGTGTGTGGAGTTTGCACGTTCTCCCCGTGCTGCGGGGGTTTCCTCCCCCAGTCCAAAGACATGCATGGTAGGCTGATTGGTGTGTCTAAAGTGTCTGTAGTGTATGAATGGGTGTGTGAGTGTGTATGTGATTGTGCGATGGATTGGCACCTTATCAAGGGTGTACCCCGCCTTATACCCGATGCTCCCTGGGTTAGGCTCCAGGTTCCCCGTGACCCTGAAAAGGATAAGCGGTATAGAAGATGGATGGATGGATGGATGGATAATAATAATAATAATAATAATAATAATAATAATCCATCTTTCTCTGTCTCTCCCTCCCTTTTTCTGTCTCTCTGTCTGTCTCCATCTCTCTGTGTTTCTCTCAGTGCAGGATGGATGGAGTGAAGTAGCAGGAGTAGAGGTCCACGGGGAATGGATGAACTCATAGAGTAAGTTGTGCTTCTCATTATCCTTCATTTATAAATAACACAATATCTCTTTTTATAGAACTGTTATAGTCTTCTGTTTATCCAGTGAAAGGGATTTAGTCTTGTGATGAACAGTTTTGTCTGTAAAGAAATGAAAAAACAGGAGGACAAATGGAGAAAATGGAGTTGGAATGAGGTTTGGAGAGAGAGAGAGAGAGAGAGAGAAATAAACACAAAGGATAGATTGGTTGCTTGTTGGAAGGAAACCTTGTGGGCGGAGCTACGGAGTGACACTGACATCATCCAGTTAGAAATAACAAACAGGTGAGATTTATACGGATTTATACAGATACACCATCTTTATTATAAAGCACTGGTTAATATTCATTAGCTAATGCACTCTTTATAATATGTTATCGTGTCTATAGTAACAGCTCATTCACAGGGACTTCGTTAATCTTTGATACGGTGAAGTTTTCTCCAGAATAAGGAGATGTTTATGTAACATGTACGGAAGGAGTCTCCAGTGTCAGAGGTAAAGCTGTAACTGTAAGTTTTCCCACATCTTCAGGACAGAGGAGTTTACGCTTCTTTACTGTTTCTCACTAACACGACGAGCTGCCATTTTTAATCTTAAGAGAGAACAAAGAGAGAGAATAAAGAGAGGCTGGAGAGTGTTTATTACAGATTTATTATTAATAACAGATAAACAGCAGTGATGGTCATGTCTAAACGAAGGAGAAACCTGAGGGACTGAAAGAGGAAGTGGAGGAAATGTAGAAGGGTAAAATTTAAGTTCTGGTCCTGACCCTGAAAGCTAGAAGATTCTCCAGATGATTCCAGGAACGTCATCAATTTCAGTTTGGAAGAGCACCAAGAGCATTCGGAGCACTGCACCCACACACTCCTGAGTGTAAAAGCTCACCGGAAGAACCAGATGAGAGTTTATGATATAAATGCTGTGAATCAGTTAGAAATTCCCAGTAA
>NC_071255.1:38577927-38627927 GCF_023375685.1 Ictalurus furcatus
TGCAGTTGCTGAGATATGGTCTGTAAAGGTCAAGCCGTCATCAAGAATCACCCCAAGGTTCCTGGCCGTCCCGGTTGGCATGAGTGTGAGTGAGCTGAGCTGTACAGTGAGGTTGTGGTTGATTGAGGGACAGGCTGGGATCACGAGAAGCTCAGATTTTGCCAGGTTAAGCTTAAGATGGTTTTCCTTTGTCCAGACCGAGATGTCCAAAAGGCAAGCAGAGATGCGTGCAGAGACGGATGGATTGTCAGGCTGGAAGGACAAATGGATCTGGGTGTCATCAACATAGCACTGATATGAGAAGCCATGAGACTCAATCACCTGCCCTAGAGATGTAGTGTAGATAGAAAAGAGGAGTGGACCCAGAACTGACCCCTGTGGAACGCCAGTTGTGAGTTGCTGAGTTTCAGAAATACCCCCCCTCCATGGTACCTTGAAGGATCTGTCAGAGAGATAGGATTCCACCCAGCGCAGAACCGTTCCAGTGATGCCCAGGCTGGAGAGAGTTGACAGGAGGATCTGATGGTTCACAGTGTCGAAAGCGGCAGAGAGGTGAGTAGGATGAGGACAGATGATCTAGAGGTTGCTCTTGCTAGTTGTAAGGCTTCAGTGACGGAAAGCAGAGCAGTCTCCGTGGAGTGGTTGCTCTTGAAGCCAAACTGCTTGGTGTCCAGGAGGTTGTTCTGTGTGAGAAAATTGGAGAGTTGATTAAAAACGGCTCTTTCAAGAGTTTTGGGGAAAAAAAGGGAGGTTGTGGTTGATTGAGGAGCAGGCAGGGATGACTAGAAGCTCCATTTTTGCCAAGTTGCACTTAAGGTGGTGTTCCTTCATCTAGTCCGAGATGTCAGACAGGCAGGCGGAGATGCATTCTGAGATGGATGGATCTTCAGGCTTGAAGGACAAATAGAGCTGGGTGTCATCAGCATAGAAATGATATGAGAAGCCATAAGACTCAATCACAGGTCCCAGAGATGTAGTATAAATAGAAAAGAGCAGAACTGACCCCTGGGAAACCCCAGTTGAGATTCAGATACCCCTCCCTTCCATGATACCTTGAAGGATCTACCTTCACATAGCAACTCCTTTGATTTCATGCCTGGGATCCTTCTTTCACCATGTCATACAGCCATTCTGGTAAAATGTGATTGATTCATTAGTGCTAGCTATATATACCTCTACTCTTGTGTCATCATATTTAACTCATAATGAAGCTCTTAACTTCATTATCTTGTTATGCAAGGTCATTGTGACATCAGTCAGTCAGCCTCTGGTGAGATCAAGGGAGAGAATCATCCAGTATGGGAGATGCTCCTAATATCCCTTAAAGCTGTCCCTTCTTAAAGCTGTCATATTGTGTGGGCTGAGTATACACACAACACTTCTACCAGGAGCTGTGGTGTCTGCCAACATACCTGCATGTAACATATGTGTTCACTAGTGGGTGGTGTCACAAGTAACAAAATAGAACGTAGAGGAAAAGAAAAAAAGAAATCATCAGATCCTCCTGATGTTGTAGAGGAGAAGCATGTATGCCCAAGTCAGTTTAGTGATGTAAGGAGAGAAAGATACACCAAAAGTATGTGCACCCCTGATCATCACACCCATATGTGTTTTTTCCCCAAACTGTTACCACAAAGTCTGAAGCACACAGTTGTATAGAACGTCTCTGTACGCTGTAGCGTTACAGGTTCCTTTCACTGGAACTAAGAGGAACCCAAACACTGTTCCAGCGAGACACACAGTGCACAAAGCAAGCTACATGAAGATGTGGTGTGTGAAGGTTGGAAGGAGGTAGAAGAACTCGAGTGTCCTGCACAGAACCCTGACCTCAACCCCACTGAACACCTTTGGGATGAACTGGAACTGGAGTCTCCTCACATCATCATCAGCACCTGACCTCAACCTCACTAATGCTCTTGTAGCTCAATGATCACTAATCCCCACAGCCACGCCCCAAAATCTACTGGAGAGCGTTCCCAGAAGAGTGGAGTGCATTAACAGCAACGGAGGAATAAATCTGGAATGGTATGTTCACCACGCTCATACTGTGTGGGTGTGACGGTCAGGGGTGCACATACTTTTGGCCATATAATGTAGTTTGTTGTCCAGAATTACATCAAGCTTACATGCAACATCATGTAAGATCACAAGATCTTGATGTGGCGGTGCATCTCTATGAATATGCATTATGTTACTACTCCTCATCTCACTGCTGGTGTTTACAGTGTACTCCCTGCTGGTCCTCAGTCTCTATGTTGTGTGTGTGTGTGTGTGTGTATGTGTGTGTGAAACTGAGAAACCTCGACAAATGAATGAATCTAAAAATGATATCCGGTTCTTTATACTGGTTTTTTTTTTGATTCATTCAGTTGTCGAGGTTTCTCAGTTTCACCAACAGTGAGATGAGGAGTAGTAATTTATGTAATCATAAATATAATGTCCCAGATATGCACTCTATTTCATCCCCACAGACTAACAGAGAGAGAGAGAGACAGAGAGAGAGACAGAGAAAGCGAGAGAGAAGCAATAATGAAGAGAATGTCCCTTTTGCTCTCTATCGATGTTCCATCTTTCAGTTTTCAGTATTTTATGAAGGGGGATTTTCCACTAAGGGCATCTGGCAACTGCACTGTCTCTTATCATTATCGATGTGAACTTAGAGGAGCTCTCTCTCTCTCTCTCTCTCTCTCTCTCTCGCGCGCGCGCTCTCTCACATTGTGGCGGAGTGTGTTGAGGCAGTTACTAACATTGCTATTTTTGGCTTTATCGTGTATATTTGTGTGTGTGTGTGTGTGTATGTGTGTGTGTGTGTGTGTGTGTATGTGTGTGTGTGTGTGTGTGTGTCTGTGTGGCTGTGCGTGCGTGATGCAGACAACTCCTCTCGCTCTATTTATGCTGCAGGCTGAGAGAGAGAGAGAGTGAGAGAGAGAGAGAGAGAGAGAGAGAGAGTAAGGGGATGAGAATGATACTCAGGTGAATTGTGGACTGCTGGAAGAAAGCATTCACAGCCTGACATACGGATAACATTGTTACACACACACACACACACACACACACACAGACATATAATGGCGAGTTTTGGGAAGCTGATTAATCGGAGAGATGGGCGCCGCAGTGGAAGCTACTGCTGTAGTGCAGCTGAGGCCAGGTACGATTCAGTGTGTGTGTGTGTGTGAGATAAAGAATGTTTATGGGTGTGTGTATGTACCATATATGGGTTGTATCTGAGTTTGTGTGTGTGTGTGTGTGTGTGTGTGTGTGTGTGTGTGTGTGTGCTTATATTAGACACATATGGATGATGGAAGGTTTGTGAATGAGATGTTGCATGTGTTTTTGTTGATGTATTTGCGTATGTATATGCAAGGGAATGTGCAACACACACACACAGACACACACACACATATACTTGTACGTTACAGATGAAATTCTTTGTTGTGGAGAGTGTGTGAAATGTTTCTATAGATGATACAGTACAGATTTTGTATAATTAATATCACTACATGTTGTATATTAAACTGCAGACTCTTCATGCCCCCCCCCCCCCGCTGTTCCTGATGATCTATACTTGTAGCTGTATGTTACATTTCTTAGATTAACATATTTTTTGTTCATTAAACAATTCGTAGCTGACATGCAGCGCTAATTTGTTTGATGTTTTAGGCTTGGTGGTAAATTATTGGCTAATTTGTTTTATTTCTATAATACGCATTTGCAAACATTTGCATCCCCAGTGGAGGAAGTGATCGATTTTTCATTATTTGTCGCAGGTCATTGGAGCGGCGTCTGCAGAGACCCCTGCTGTCCAAGTCTAGAACATTACCCAGCATCCCTCAGTCTCCCATCGTGGGCCGCTTGCACCAGAACTCTCAGCTGATTGGCAGAAGTGAGCCCTGCTCCCAATTGGCATCTAGCCCCACCCAGCTCACCGCCTGCACACTGCCCCCTGCAGGTACTGCATGGTCCTTACACATCCTTATCTCTTACATGAAAAACTCAGAACACCAGAATACAGTGGGGGTCTTTGCTGTGGCTGTCCTCAATAGTTCTTTAGATTAGCCCTGATGTACGGTCTTATTAAGGCTAGTGTAAGTGCAAGCATTGATGGCTTCCAGGGGTTGTACAGTACCTTTACTGATTCATTAATAGTCTCGACCTTTTGGTGGCATCTCACATGGGGTTTAGCTACAGGACAGTGCAGGCAGTTGTTTGGATGACTGTGGAAATGTCCATGGAAATGCCAATATGTGAGAAGCTTCTCAGAACCACTGATGGGCAAGATAACTTGAAAAGGGGCTTCGTCCTGATAGATGATTTTTATTGGGGTCTTGCCTCAAAGAGGAAAAAAGAAGCGGGAGAAAGAGAAAAGTGTATATAGATATAATGAATAAATTAAATAAAATCTAGCTTTAGTGGTGGAACTCACTATTTTTCTAGCAGTTAGCTAGCAAAGACTAAAATACTTTACTAAAAGACTTAGTAAGTCTTTTTAAATGAGACTTAAGTTACAAAATGGTACTATTTTCAGACTTTGAGCCCCAGGCCAAAGAACTGTCTCTTTGAATCCCATTTGCACCCTCGGGATCAACAACATCAGATAGGTCTATCCATCGATTAGAGCAGTCACTGGAATGCCTGGAGGAGTGGGTAGTCTTGAGCACAACTGCTACATCACCCTGGACCTGTTCCAATGGGTGGAACTAACAAGGTGACTGTCTCAATGGATTTCACTGCCCCTTGGCTCTACTCTTCTCTGGTCTGTACTGGATCTGCAGAGGTGGCACTGAGAGGTCACTAACACTGGGTCACTCACACTGAGAGGTCACTAACACTGAGAGGACACTAACACTGAGAGGACACTAATACTACTGAGAGGTCACTAACACTGGGAGGACAATAACACTGAGAGGACAATAACACTGAGAGGACACTAACACTGGGTCACTAACACCGAGAGGACACTAACACTGAGAGGACACTAACACCGAGAGGACACTAACACTAAGAGGTCACTAACACCGAGAGGACACTAACACTGAGAGCACACTAACACCGAGAGGACACTAACACCGAGAGCACACTAACACCGAGAGGACACTAACACTGAGAGCACACTAACACTGAGAGGACAGTAACACTGAGAGGACACTAACACTGAGAGGACACTAACACTGAGAGCACACTAACACCGAGAGGACACTAACACTGAGAGGACAATAACACTGAGAAGACACTAACACTGGGTCATTAACACTGAGAGGACACTAACACTGAGAGGACACTAACACCGAGAGGACACTAACACCGAGAGGACACTAACACTGAGAGGACAGTAACACTGAGAGGACACTAACACTGAGAGGACAGTAACACTGAGAGGTCACTAACACCGAGAGGACACTAACACTGAGAGGACACTAACACTGAGAGGACAATAACACTGAGAGGACACTAACACTGAGAGGACAATAACACTGAGAGGACACTAACACTGAGAGGACAATAACACTGGGTCATTAACACTGAGAGGACACTAACACTGAGAGGACACTAACACTGAGAGGACAGTAACACTGAGAGGACACTAACACCGAGAGGACACTAACACCGAGAGGACACTAACACTGAGAGGACACTAACACTGAGAGGACAGTAACACTGAGAGGTCACTAACACCGAGAGGACACTAACACTGAGAGGACAATAACACTGAGAGGACACTAACACAGGGTCATTAACACTGAGAGGTCACTAACACTGAGAGGACACTAACACTGAGAGGACACTAACACTGGGTCACTAACACTGAGAGGACACTAACACTGAGAGGACACTAACACTGGGTCACTAACACTGAGAGGACACTAACACTGAGAGGACACTAACACTGAGAGGACACTAACACTGGGTCATTAACACTGAGAGGACACTAACACTGAGAGGACACTAGCGTTGTGTGACATGAAACTCATTACACAATGGAGCTGCATGTGGTCCATGAGCAGGTTTACCAATTCAATGACATTTATGGCCAGTATACTCTTCCTGTTCCACTGATCTCTTTCATGTCGCATCATTACTTTTATATCACAAAAGTTTTCTCTGCTTTCTCTCTCTCTTTCTCTCTCTCGCTCTCTGTCTCTCTCTCTGTCTCTCTCTCTCTGTCTTCTTCTCTCACATCTCTCTCTCACTCTCTGTCTGTCTGTCTCTCTCTCTCTCTCTCTCTCTCTCTCTCTCTCTCTCTCTCTCTCACTCTCTCTGGGTTTTCCTTTTTCCTAAAGAACTAAAAGTCCCCATAATTTTCCCCACATTGGTTGCTAAGCAACTACTGTCACCAGCAGCAGTAGAGTGTGTGAGTGAAAGACACACATTCAATACACACATCAAACACACACAGATACACACATCAAACACACACAGATACACACATTCAATACACACATCAAACACACACAGATACACACATTCAATACACACATCAAACACACACACACAATACACACATTCAATACACACAAAAACACACAGACACACATTCAATACACACATCAAACACACACACACACATTCAATACACACATCAAACACACACAGATACACACATTCAATACACACATCAAACACACACAGATACACACAGCAAACACACACAGATACACACATTCAATACACACATCAAACACACACAGATACACACATTCAATACACACATCAAACACATGCGCATTCAATACACACATCAAACATACACATTCAATACACACATCAAACACACACACACACACACACATACACACATTCAGTACACACATCAAACACACACCCATTCAATACAAACATCAAACACATGCACATTCAATGCACACATCAGACACACACACACACACACACACACATTAAATACACACATCAATCATACATCCATTCAATACACACATCAATCACAGACCCATTCAATACACACATCAAACACACACACACCCATTCAATACACACATCAAACACACACACACATTCAATACACACATCAAACACACACACACTCATTCAATACACACATCAAACACACACACACATTCAATACACACATCAATCACACAACCATTCAATACACACATCAAACACACACTCACACACACACACACACACATTCAGTACACACACACACACATTCAGTACACACAACAAACACACCCACACACACACACACATTCAATACACACATCAAACACACACTCACACACACAAACACACACACACACACACACACACATTCAGTACACATAACAAACACACCCATTCGATACACACATCAAACACACACACACACACACACACATTCAATACACACATCAAACACACACCCATTCAATACAAACATCAAACACACATACACATTCAATTAACACATCAAACACACACATTCAATACACACATTCAATACACACATGAAACACACACACACAATACACACATCAAACACACACACATTCAATACACTTCAAACACACACACATTCAATACACACATCAAACACACATCAAACACACACTTTCAATATGCACATCAAACACACACACACTCACATACACATTCAATACACTTCAAACACACACACATTCAATACACACATCAAACACACACACACACATTCAATACACACATCAAACACACACACACTCACATACACATTCAATACACTTCAAACACACACATTCAATACACACATCAAACACACACACACACACACACACACACACACACATTCAATACACACATCGAACACACACTTTCAATACGCACATCAAACACACACACATTCAATACACACATCAAACACACACACACACACACTTTCAATACACACATCAAACACACACACATTCAATACACACATCAAACACACACACACACACACATTCAATACACACATCAAACACACACACACATTCAATACACACATCAAACACACACATACACATTCAATAAACACATCCACACACACAAACACACACATTCAGTACACACAACAAACACACACATTCAATACAAACATAAAACACACACACACACACACACATTCAATACAAACATCAAACATACACACATTCAATACACACATCAAACACACACGAACACACACACACACATTCAATACACACATCAAACACACACCCATTCAATACACACATCAAACACACACGCACACACACACACATTCAATACACACATCAAACACACACTTTCAATATGCACATCAAACACACACACACACACACATTAAATACACACATCAATCACACACCCATTCAATACACACATAAAACACACACACATTCAGTACACACATCAATCACACAACCATTCAATACACACATCAAACACACTCACACACACACACACACATTCAGTACACACAACAAACACACACATTCAATACACACATCAAACACACACACACATTCAATACACACATCAAACACACACCCATTCAATACACACATCAAACACACACACATACACATTCAATACACACATTCAATACACACATGAAACACACACATACACACACACATTAATACACACATCAAACACACACACACACATTCAATACACACATCAAACACACACACTTCAAACACAGCAGGTAGCTTCATTAAAAGAGTGACCTGTGTGTGTGTGCGTGTGTGTGTGCGTGTGTGTGCGTGTGTGTATGTGTGTGTTTCAGACTATGCATGGCGATTAGAAGACGATAATGAAAGTGAAGAACAGCAGGTGGGATCTGATGTGAAGCTCCGCCCACATTCACAATCACCATTCTCCCAGTTGCACAGCCGAGCTGCGTATTTACGAAAGAGTCTTTCCGTTGACGGACATCTGGGTGTGCCAGAGTATGACTCCGCCCAGTCACAGGGGCGTGGCTTATGCAACGATAAAGGAAAGCTGAAGAGAAAATTTGTGAGTAAAATCAGCATCGCTGTATTTTAGACACTGTTTTGTTTCAAAAATTAGTGACAGACAGAGATGGAGAGAGAACTTTATTTTCAACACACACACACACACACACACACTTGATGAGAGGTTTATAAATGTTTTATTTGGAGTGTGTAAGTTGAGCCCTCATTACCTGCTCACCTTCTGTAATAGAGCATTGGGTGTCTTATTGGAACCACACACACACACACACACACACACACACACAGGTTTGGATAGTTGCAGTCTGAATACACATGAGGGAGAGTTGCGTAGATATTTGTATTTTCCTGGAGATGGGTTCCTCTCTACAACTACTAAGTCATCTGTGTTTCAGGGTAAGTGTGTGTGTGTGTGTGTGTGTGTGTCCGTGTGTGTGTGTCCATGTCCGTGTGTGTGTGTGTGTGTGTGTGTGTGTGCGCGCGTGCAAACAAATGTATATTCTACTTAAAAATAACAAAGGCCTTTTATAGTGCATAATTTTGATTGATGTGATGATTATTAATTGCATCTTTGCTTGTAATTAGTTGTTTTATCCAGCACACATGGAAAAAATTAAAGATCCTAACCTCCATCGAAACCAAAAACACACTGTAGTATTGGGAATGTCGACCAGTCAGTGGGATATTAAACCTTCCGTCCTTACAGTATTTCATCACAGCCCACCTCCGCTCCGGATTCCTGCTCTGAAGTGTCCCAGTAGCCCCAGTTCGGATTGAATTCAAACTACCCATTTGCCCAGGGCTTTTATTACCTATTATTAACTGACTGATAAAACAAAACAAAATCAATGAAAATAAGTGGCTTGTAAAATAGCAGACCTGTCAGTAATGCATAGTCACAATCCCTTGGGGTAGTAAACAGTAATAAACATAACACAATACATTTCAGTATAGTCCTTTCACAAATCTCTCGCCTGTTGTCCGTCAGAGAAAAGTGTACAACAATATTTTCACTGTTGATCTGCTCTAACTGTTTGAGTGCATCTCTGCTGACACTTTATAATTATCATTACCACTAAATTTGTGTCGTGTTAGATTTTAATTAGTCAATTCAATGTGTTTTCCCTAATTAAAAATGGGCATATATGGGGACACGGTGGCACAGTATTTAGCAAGTTTTTCTTGCACCTCTGGGGTAGGGAGTTCAAATCCCGCCTCGGCCGTTTGTGCGTGGAGTTTGCATATTCTCCCCGTGATTCTCCAGTTTCCTCCCCAAGTCCAAAGACATGCTCTGTAGACTGTTTGGAATCTCAAATTGTCTGTAGTGTGTGATTGTGCCCTGTGATGGATTGGAACCCCGTCCAGGGTGTCCGCTGCCTCGTGCCCTGAGTCCCCTGGGATAGGCTCCAGGCTCCGGGTGACCCTGGGTAGGATACGTGATACTGAAAATGGAGGGATGGATGGAACTGTATACATATCTAATGTTAGCTAAGTCAAACACACGAATGAACCAAAAACATTCTCCATTTACTGTGACTGAAAGCGAGGACTCCTTTCTATACTGGCACAACTTTGAAGCAGGAAAATTGAGTCAGTTGGAGAAGTCAGAACACCTACACAACTGTAAATCGTTCCAGATTCACGATGGGTCATCTGATGCTTTTACTTTGGGGGAAAAGAAGACGTATTTTAAGGTTTCATCATATTTAATGCAGAATCACCATGTGCCTGACTTCCATAAACACTATGATGTGCTTATGGAGCAAACGGACATCATGCAGAGGCTTGTGTTGTTCGCATACCAACAGAGCTAACTTCAGATAACAGCTTCAGATAAAAGCTTCAGATGACCCAATGGTTGTGAGTGAACAAAACCAGTGAAATAATCTTTTTTCTCCTGAGCTTTAATATTTTTATTACTACCCATAGAGTCTCGTCTATTACTGAAATGCTACTCAGTCTGTCTTGATATTCGTTCTGGACCATGTGATGTTCTCCTGAAGGTTTCTGAAGAAGCACCTGGTGTAGATTGACCTGCTGTGTCATCCATGTTTGTTTATGGAGAAATGTAACACACACATACACACTACTAATGCCTGGTCTTCTCCAACAACCAATCAGATTATAGAGGCCACACAGAGGATCCTAGAAGGAGGACCTTTGTCTGTGTGTGTGTGTGTGTGTGTGTGTGTGTGTGTGTGTGTGTGTACGCGCATCAATAGTCTTGGTATGGTCTGTGATGTAGTATACATGTCATATACAGAAGTGAACACAAGATGGTAGTGTTGTATAAACCAACATCTCACTCAGAGAAACATTTCACGTTCACGACTTTGTTTTCTATGTAGGTCTCTCTGTCGCCCCCAGCCCTTTCATCTCACTCACACACACACACACACACACACACACACACACACACACACACACACGAAAAGGGGAAGCGTGGGAGTTTTTTTTATAGCTTTGGCGGTTGCCAGTGGAAACGGAGTAAAATGCTCATTACGTATGTAGAGTGTTAAGGGTCTGAATGGGGGTGTAGATGTTTGTGTGTGTGTGTGTGTGTGTGTGTGTTAGAATGATGTCCTCAACGTTCTGCTTTAATTAGGTAGAGGATGGTAATTGCTGATTTGTTCAGGTGGACTGGAATAACCTCTTATTATTGTGTATGGAGTTGAATGTAAATGGTATTGTGGCCTTGCTTTATTGTAAAAGACCACTTCAGTGAGTTTATGGACGTTTCCCTCACATCGAAGGTTTGATCTATGATCACTTTACACACTACTAATTATGACGTATGTTAAGCGTTTGGTGCAGGCGAAATTCTATCCCTTGCTAGTTTTAAACTCTTCTTAACATATGGTATGGATACTGCGGCGTGTTTGATATTGTAGGGTGTTTGATACTATCGGGTGTTTGATATTGTAGGGTGTTTGATACTGTATTGTGTTTGATACTGTCGGGTGTTTGATACTGTCAGGTGTTTGATACTGTATTGTGTTTGATGCTGTAGGGTGTTTGATACTGTATTGTGTTTGATACTGTATTGTGTTTGATGCTGTATTGTGTTTGATACTGCCGGGTGTTTGATACTGTATTGTGTTTGATACTGTAGGGTGTTTGATGCTTTATTGTGTTTGATGCTGTAGAGTGTTTGATGCTGTATTGTGTTTGATACTGTATTGTGTTTGATACTGTATTGTGTTTGATGCTGTAGGGTGTTTGATACTGTATTGTGTTTGATGCTGTATTGTGTTTGATACTGCCGGGTGTTTGATACTGTATTGTGTTTGATACTGTAGGATGTTTGATCCTGTAGGGTGTTTGATACTGTATTGTGGTTGGTACTGTAGGGTGTTTGATGCTGTAGGGTGTTTGATACTGTATTCTGTTTGATGCTGTAGGGTGTTTGATGCTGTAGGGTGTTTGATACTATAGGGTGTTTGACATTGTATTGTGTTTGATGCTGTAGGGTGTTTGATACTGTATTGTGTTTGATACTTTAGGGTGTTTGATATTGTATGGTATTTGATACTGTCGGGTGTTGGATACTGTATTCTGTTTGATGCTGTAGGGTGTTTGATACTGTTGGGTGTTTGATGCTGTATTGTGTTTGATACTGTAGGGTGTTTGATGCTTTATTGTGTTTGATACTGTAGGGTGTTTGATGCTGTATTGTGTTGGTCCTGTAGGGTGTTTGATACTGTATTGTGTTTGATATTGTATTGTGTTTGATGCTATAGGCTGTTTGATATTGTATTGTGTTTGATACTGTAGGGTGTTTGATACTGTAGGGTGTTTGATACTGTATTGTGTTTGATGCTGTATGGTGTTTGATACTGTAGGGTGTTTGATACTGTATTGTGTTTGATACTGTAGGGTGTTTGATACTGTATTGTGTTTGATGCTGTATTGTGTTTGATGCTGTATTGTGTTTGATACTGTATTGTGTTTGATGCTGTATTGTGTTTGATACTGTCGGGTGTTTGATACTGTAGGGCGTTTGATACTGTATTGTGTTTGATGCTGTATTGTGTTTGATACTGTCGGGTGTTTGATACTGTCGGGTGTTTGATGCTGTATTGTGTTTGATGCTGTAGGGTGTTTGATACTGTATTGTGTTTGATACTGTATTGTGTTTGATGCTGTATTGTGTTTGATACTGTATTGTGTTTGATACTGTGTTGTGTTTGATATTGTATTGTGTTTGATGCTATAGGGTGTTTGATATTGTATTGTGTTTGATACTGTGGCCTGTTTTTAGATGGACTGATATAATTACATCCTTGTTAATGAGAAATACAGTGTGTGCATTTAAACTGCACCCATGTGGCCATTTCTGTAAGAGGCACTATCTTGTTTTTAATAAATTGGTATGTGTGTGTGTGTGTGTGTGTGTGTGTGTGTGTGTGGACTGGCAGGCTGTCTGTACCATGGCTAAAGAATGCAGCCCTTCATATGCTTACAAACAGCCACTGCAAATACTGTGTGTGTGTGTGTGTGTGTGTGTGTGTGTAAACATGCACCCTTTCAGTGTGTAATGTTCTCTATGCTAATTTTAGCAGAGTGCGACAGACAGATCAGTTCATTAATATTAAATAAAATCAATTATACAATATAAAAATAAAGTAAATTAAAAATAAACATGCATGTGATGTATAAACATGCACACACACACACACACACACACACACACACACACACACAGAGAGTCTCTCTGTTTCTGTCTGTTTTTTTTCCTCAGCTCTTAATCTCCTAGCTTTTAGCAAGTTGTCATGGTAACACTATTCATTCATTAACCGAAGAGTGAAATGTGAGGCTGGAATGTGCACCCCTATGTGTGTGTGTGTGTGTGTGTGTGTGTGTGTGCAATTTCCTCACACTCTTTAGTGCAGATGAATAGAAATGAATGACTTGGCCATGACATCATCGAACAATCAGCAGGAACCAATCAGTTACTTCTCCACCAGTGTCTGTGTGTGTGTGTGTGTGTGTGTTGTAGGAACCTTGTTGACAGCTGGTGATGGATCGGACAGCAGGTGGGAACCCAGGAGGAAAGAAAAAGTGAACTGTTGTGTGTTTCCATCAGCTACTGTTCTGTTGAATGTTCTGGGAAGCAACACAGTGATGTTATCAGACAAGCACCCAATAGTCATGCTAACGCTGAACCCGTTTTTAAAAACCCGAGTTCCACTCGTGACCCGATGTCACCTGGGATAATGGGTTCCAGAAGGTTCCTTCATGTGGAGTTCCTTCATCTGCCGCTGAGCTTTCATCCTAAACAGTCCACTGTAGAAATGACTATATTGTATCCCAAAGCAGTAGTAAATGAGGATTATCCACCCATCCTGAAGATTATACAACAGTTCTAAAGGAACACAAAGGACTGTGCACTATACGACCTACACAATCAAGAACCATTCTATAGCAGCACATATGATATAGAAGGAATCTGAGAATTCTAGAACAACAGAGAAGATTGTAGAACTGTAAAGAATATTCTAGAACAATATGGAGGATCACAGCACCATAAGTATAATTCTATAATTGCACATAGGTTTACAGAAATCCAGGACTCTGGATTTCTTGCTGATTAGGATCTAGAACTGCATAAAGAGTTCTAGAATGAATTAAATTCACAGAGGACTCTAGAACTGTACAGAAGATTCTAGACTAGTGGTCACCAACTCTCTTCTTTTAGATCTACCTTCGACCAAAATCTATTACACCTGTTTTAGTCGATCAGGAACTTCTGAAGGCAGTGATTAGATGGTCAGGTTGGAGCTAAACTCTTCAGGAAGCTAGATGTCCAGGAACAGGATTGGTGACCATTGATCTAGAGCATCATCTAGCATTACAGAACCACACTGAAGATCCTAAACCAACACCTAGGATTACAGAACAGAAGGTACAAAGATTTCTATAACACCACATGGAAGTATAGAAACTCAGAACTCTGTTGATTCTAGAACTGTAGCGCAAAATCTAGAGCCACACAGAGGGCAATAATAATGTAAAGATGGTTCTAGAACATCACCTATGATTATAAAACTGCACTGAAGATTGTAAAACTACAAGGATTAGAGAACCATACAAAGGTTTCTATAACACCACATGGTAGTGTAGAAACCCAGGCCCCTCCTGTTTATTCTAGAACAGCACAGAGAATTCTAGAAGCAGACTGAATATTCTAGAACACCTACTATAGAATTACAGAACCACACTATGGGCTCTACAACAGCACATTGTATAATAGGAATTGTTGCTCTAGAATTTGGTTCTAGACTCATCAATGGATTTCTGGTTTTCTATAATATGTAATATGTGCTGATACGGAATCCCTGGTTTGGATCTGTAATCCTCAAGGTTCTTATTTTACTCATTTGACTGACTCTGGATTCTAGAACCACACTGTGGGTTCCTGGGTTCAAATGTTATCAAATGTGTGTGTGTGTGTGTATGTGTGTGTGTGTGTGTGTGTGTGTGTGTGTGTGTGTGTGTACATGTACTCTTGTCCAGGAAACAGAGATATTCTTGGCTGTCGGCTTTCTAACTCCCCACTACACACACACACACACACACACACAAGCTCCTATTAAGACAAGAATGAAGTGCATTTAGTCCTGTCTGCGTGCGCACACATACACACACACACACACACACACACACACACACACACACACACACACACACACACATACACACACGATCACAGTTGTGCACATGGTGTACCTACGTACATTTCCGTGAATCGTGGCTCCTCTGATGCTAACTTTAGAGCGCTTAAACATTCCACTATAAAACACGGACAATGAAACACACACATCATGGAAACTCTCTTGCACAAAACCTTATTACAAGCACACCCACCAATACACACACACACGTGCACGAGAATGATACATTTATCTTCATTCTTCACAAACCTGTCCATCTAGATAGTATAGAAAGTGATTAAAAATGTCATAGGCATATCTGGGGTTTTTACTAGAACTGATCCTAGATCCTAGAACAACACCAAGTATCATAGAAGAGTACCGATATCCAATAGAAACCCAGAACTCAGCTGGTGATTCTACAACTGTAATGAAAATTCTACAGCAACATCAAAGACTTCAGAACAACACCTAGTATTATAGAACTGCACCATTATTTCTCTAACAGAACATAGAACATACCATACCATATACCATACTGTAGATTCTAGAACATGATTACACAACTGATGATTACAAAGGATTCTCTAACAGCACATAGATGTTTTACAGAAATCCAGAACTGCCCTGAGAATTGTACTGCAACGCCTACGTAGCATTATAGAACGATGTAAAGGTTTCTAGAGCTACACTGGGGATTACAGAACCACACCATGGATTCTTTAACAGCAGATCTAGAACTCCTGAAAACTGAGAAAACCAGAGCAACAGGGATGACTATAGAGCCATAGACCATACCAAAGATTCCAGAACAACACCTATCTGGAATACATTGTTGACTCTAGAACTCCACTGAGAATTCTAGAGGCACACAGAGAACTATAGAACTGCATCAAAGATTCTAGAACAACAGCTTGGATAATAGAACTGGAGTTGGATTTCTGCAATTACAGAAATCCAGAACTCTGCTCAAGGATACAGAACTGTCCTGAGAATCCTAGATCAACACAGAAGAGTATGAAACCATGTCAAAGGTTCTAGAACAACACCCTGAATTATAGAACCACAACACGGGTTCTCTAACAGAACCTAGGACAGTAGGAATCTGGAACCACAACTGATCGCACTGAGAACTCCAGAGTAAAATAGACGACACAGCGGGTGGGAATGTCTGACATATTTTTCTAAAATAGTGTCACAAGTAAAACGGAGTATATTAATGCAGGCACACACACACACACACACACACACACACACACAACACGCACACACACACACACACACACACACACACACACACACAGAGCATTAATATTAAAGCTCAAACCTCTGTGTCTTAAATCCCTGGATTGTGAGGCCTGATCCAGGACTCAGCGGGATCTTTTATCATCTGGAATTTTATGGAAACGAAATTCCCATTTCGACACACCCACCCACCCATCCACACACACACACACACACACACACACACACACACACACGTGCACACACACAGAGTAGGGGAGAGAAAGAAATACGAGTTACAAATGAGTGCAAACTCAATGTCGGGGGGATCAAAGGATACGTGTGTGTGTGTGTGTGTGTGTGTGTGTGTGGAGAGAACGAATGCAGAGGGGGCTTGCGTTCCTTTATCCCTGGCATCTGCTGTGCGACTGTCTGTCGCTCCACTTGCCCCACGTGTGTGTGTGTGTGTGTGTGTGTGTGTGTGTGTGTGTGTGTGTGTGTGTGATGTAGTGTTCCATGATGTGAAGTCGTTACACTGTTGAGTAGATATAACATACTGCTGCTATAATCCTGAACTGAATTCTGTGCTATCTGGGGAGCGAGAGTGTTGGTGTTGGAGGTGTGTAAGGTGTGACCAGCGGTGTGAAGGACACATCCCGAGAGTGAGCTTGTTCAGATAGTAGTGAAGATGTTTTTAATGGGTATGGAGGATGGATGGAGGATGGAGGATGGATGGGGGATGGATGGATGGATGGATGGAGGATGGATGGAGGATGGATGGAGGATGGATGGAGGATGGATGGAGGATGGATGGAGAGTGTTGTTTTGCACTTATAGTCAGGACTTGGTTATTCTGTGGATACTTCCTAGACATTCTTGGTGAATTCCTAGACTTCCTAGATCTAGATCAGGGTCGTGAACTTGCAGACTGCGGCCCACATGCAGACCAGCAAAATATTTCAGTGGATCAGAAAAAAACCTTATAAATGTATTAAAAAAACAGGTTGTAGTTCAGTGACTCAGGTTTTTCATCACAGCTTCTATAGTAAGTCCTGTGTTGCAGGTCCAGTCACATGACTACTTGGTAATTATTTACAAGTCTAGCTACAGGGATAAAGACATTCGCTCAGAAAGGGGGGAGTTTTCAGATTGTCTTATCCTTATGAGGACCTCCCACTGAAACAATCCTTAAATGCAGCTAATTAATGCTCTGCTACACCGAAATCTAATGCTAACCTTAAACTGGAAACATTTCAGCTCTTTTAGTTAAAAAAATAACTAAAAGAGGGGACGGACGGGGGGGGGGGGGGGGTGTCCTCATGGGGACCAGTCAAAAAGCTCAGTTGCAATGGCAAAACACAGAGAGAATATTGTTTTACATTTAACTGACCACTAGAGGTTGACAAACCCTTTACAACTGAAGACACACACACACACACACACACACACACACACACACACACATACACACACATGCCTGCATGGTTACTTTAACGGGAAGTTATCACTGGACTAGTGCCCACTGGATTACCAAAATACCAAACAACACACACACACACACACACACACACACACACTGAAAGAAGACAAATATGATCCAAATCACTCAATGGGCATTGATGTGTGTGTGTGTGTGTATGTGTGCGTGTGTGTGTGTGTGTGTGTGCGTTGGATTTTCAGGATGCCGGAAGAGTGTGCTCGTAGAAGGTTGTGTTTCCCCGAAGTGTGTTAATGTGTTGTAATAAGTGTGTGTGTGTATATGTGTGTATGTATATGTGTGTGTGTGTATGTGTGTGTATGTGTATATGTGTGTGTGTGTTTGTGTATATGTGTGTTATGTGTATGTGTGTGTATGTGTATATGGGTGTGTAAATATGTGTGTCTGTGTGTGTATGTGTGCATGTGTTTATGTATGTGTGTATATGTGTGTGCTTGTATATGTGTGTGTGTGTGCACGTGTTATGTAGAGTTGTATGTTTGAGCATCTTCGTGCATTTGTGCATGTTTCAGGTTTGAACAAGTCTTTAAGCAATCAGTGCAGAAGTGCAATATTTTGGTTATTTATGTTGTATTTATATTGTGGTGTGTTTATTTATATTTATAACATGTAAATCCACATACACACACACACACACACACACACGTACACACACACACACACACATTGCGGGGTTTGAGGTGGCACCCAGTCCTCTTTATTTACGTGTTCTGCTGAGGGGTGGAAACTGTGGGATTTTCTTCAGAAATGCTGTCTGTGTGTGTGGCATATTCTTCCTAAACTGATTATTCATAATTCAATAACATGGATGTACTCTCATTCTTCTTTTTGTAACTAGTGAAAGCAAGCTTTTTTTCATCCGAGTGAAGTTAAAGGATGGTAGAGATGCTTCAGACAAACAGGAAATCCAGTTATTATGCTCTAAACACCTTAAAGTAAGAAGAACCAAAAAACAATGGAACTCAGGAACTATTAGATTTCAAATCAAGGAAGGGACTGAGAAATCAAGGAACCAATAACCAGAGAAATAGATGTCTAGAAAATCAGGAAACCAATGTACTACTATCCTGAAAAAAAGGAAAAAGGGTAAATTGGGGAAATAAAACTAAGTAACTAGCAAATAAGTAAAAACGGGGACCACAGAAGCGGAAGATAACTAATACATTAGGGAACTAGGAAACATGGAAACAGTATAAAACTATAATACTATATATACTCTAAAGTTGGAAAGTTTGAGTTTGAATAGTTTGCAAGAGGTTTCTTGTTCAGCGTGATGATGTTTAATGTCCTCAACAACCTCTAGTGTGTCATCATTTTGTACTTATTAGAGTTTTGTGGGCCTGACTAAAGGTAAATCAGCTGTACCCTGAACATACTTGCTAATTTATGGGTGATTGGCATTTATCAACATATGCACTTGAGTACAGCATAAACCAGCAATTATAAGCTTTGGAACTTTCTAAAATGGTTTAGGCCATAGTTTGAAAAGTATGATTAATATATACAAGATTAAAAAAAAAAAACATTTTGTGACTGTTCCAGGATGCATACTCATTTATAAAATCAAGACCTGAGAAGGCTGGGCTACTTATTCATAAAAGCACTGAATGCTAAAGCCCTGAATTTTAAATGTACTGAAACAAGGGGTGGAGGTGGAAGAGTGCGAGGGGGACGAGTGCGAGGTGGAAGAGCGCGAGGTGAAAGAGCGTGAGGGGGAAGAGCGTGAGGTGGAAGAGCGTGAGGGGGACGAGCGTGAGGGGGAAGAGCGTGAGGGGGAAGAGTGTGAGGGGGAAGAGTGTGAAGGGGACGAGTGTGAGGGGGAAGAGTGTGAGGTGGAAGTTTGAGGGGGACGAGTGTGATGTGGAAGAGTGTGAGGGGGAAGAGTGTGAGGGGGACGAGTGTGAGGGGGACGAGTGTGAGGTGGAAGAGTGTGAGGGGGAAGAGTGTGAGGTGGAAGTTTGAGGGGGACGAGTGTGATGTGGAAGAGTGTGAGGGGGAAGAGTGTGAGGGGGACGAGTGTGAGGGGGACGAGTGTGAGGTGGAAGAGTGTGAGGGGGACGAGTGTGATGTGGAAGAGTGTGAGGGGGATGAGCGTGAGGGGGAAGAGCGTGAGGGGGAAGAGCGTGAGGGGGAGGAGCCGAGGGGGACGAGCGTGAGGGGGAAGAGCGTGAGGGGGGCGAGTGTGAGGTGGACGAGCGTGAGGGGGATGAGTGTGAGGTGGAAGAGCGTGAGGTGGAAGAACGTGAGGGGGAGGAGCCGAGGTGGACGAGCGTGAGGGGGACGAGTGTGAGGTGGATGAGCGTGAGGTGGACGAGCGTGAGGGGGACGAGCGTGAGGTGGACGAGCGTGAGGTGGAAGAGCGTGAGGGGGACGAGCGTGAGGTGGAAGAGTGTGAGGTGGAAGAGTGTGAGGGGGAGGAGCCGAGGTGGACGAGCGTGAGGGGGAAGAGCGTGAGGGGGACGAGCGTGAGGTGGAAGAGTGTGAGGTGGAAGAGCGTGAGGGGGAGGAGCCGAGGGGGACGAGCGTGAGGGGGACGAGCGTGAGGTGGAAGAGCGTGAGGGGGAGGAGCCGAGGGGGACGAGCGTGAGGTGGACGAGCGTGAGGTGGAAGAGCGTGAGGGGGAGGAGCCGAGGTGGACGAGCGTGAGGGGGACGAGCATGAGGTGGAAGAGCGTGAGGGGGAGGAGCCGAGGGGGAAGAGCATGAGGGGGACGAGCGTGAGGTGTAATCCCGTTTTACAGGTGGATTTACTTTGTATAAAGCTACTATGATTGTTTTTCTATCAAATATATTTTGTGTCCAGCGATGATCCTGATGATTTGTGTGGAGCTGTTAACTTTTCTTTGTTTGTATGTCAGGCGTTGTTCTTTCTTTCTTTTTTTATCCTTATAGATATATTACTTAAAAAAGGGATATTGAAGTCCCTCGAGTATTTTTTTTTAAAAGTTTAAGTTATTTAAGTTTTATTTTTCTCTCTGTCTGGCTCCAGCTCGAGACCAAAATGAGTTCCAGTTTTCCTCTTGTGTCAGCAAGAAATCAAATATAATGGCTAAACCTTCCAACATGAACAAAAAGATAGAGCTCCTCACCCACACACACACACACACACACACACACACACACACACACACACACTTCAATGCAAAAATTTGAATCAAATACCAAAATATTTCTTCCAAGAAAATTCTGTCATTCTTCACTAGGCATGTGCAGATAATCAGCAATACAATTAATCAGCATAATATTCTTATCATGGTTATCACGAATACTTTAAAATATTACCACTGCTTTAAATAGTCAACTGTATTGGTAGGTTCCTTAGAATGTTAGCTTGCCTGATGTGAACAATACAATCTTGAAAATTAAAATGATAAGTGTTAAAAACATGGAGGACAAAACTGTCCCTCCGACTGACTCTCAGATAAAAGTCATAGCTAATATTTACTAGCGGGCAACTGATTGATGGTTTTTGACGATTAATTGGCACCGATAACGGATTGCTGGAACTATCGGTTATCGGCAAAAATCCACACCGATAGGTTTTCCTGGTTGCGTCGTTCGCAGGAGTGGCTGGAGGGTCTGCTGTCATTATACAGTACGAGAACGGCCTCTAGAGGCAAAATTAAAAAATAGCACTGACGCCTCCTGGTGTTTGTTTCGACATGTGAAACTACACTACGGAGCGGGATACTTCAGATGTGGATTTAAAACAGTGACAATGTAAAGGAGTTATTAGGACCAAATATTACTATTTGGTTTGGTTTTGCTGTATATATTTTATTTACTTTAATATTTATTAATAGTTAATAGATTAATATTTATTTCATTTTTAGAAGTAAAAGACATTTTCATGGTACAGTCAGTATTGTTTATATTTGTAAAAAAAAAAAGTGCAGCATTATTTTACTTTGAGTTTTATGTTTTCATGCGGTATCAATTTTAAAAACTACCGGTTGATTAATCGGTTTTCGGCAGGTAGGTACCGCCTGACTTCGTTATCGGTGTCGGTAACATCCACTATCGCTCGACTTCTAATATTATGCTATGTGAGTTCAGATCCCTGCACTGAGCAAGGCCCTTCACCCTCAACTGCTCAAATGTGTAAATGAGATGAATGTAAGTCGCTCTGGATAAGGTCATCTGACAAATCCCATAAATATAAATGTAAACAAAAGCATTAATATAAACCTGAGATTTGCAGCTGTGCTGCTGCTACAAAAAATAATCAACACCTTCTGTGGTATAATATATATAATATCAATATCTGTAGCCCTGTAACCATCTTAATCTTAAATATCTAAATTATTGAATTTTCAATTTAAAGAACAGAAAAAGGGTATATTTTATATTTGCTCTGGACATCTTTTTTATGTTAGTGTGATTAAAGCTTGCTCTGAGTGCAGAAGCATGCTGATAGAAATTGTTTTGTACCGTTAAACACATTTTTGTGGTTTTGAGTCACAGTCTGCAGTCTTTTTTACATTTAGTGTGGAGTCACTTTAATTTTACAAAATGCATAACTCAGAACCCCCCCTCCCCACCACCAAACACACACTCTAAGAGAGAGAGAGAGAGAGAGAGAGAGAGGCAAACACTCATTCATAGTTTTGTCTGTATGTGATGAAGCCAAACCTCAATGATCAGAAACAGCCAGAAAACACACAATGGCGCCAGAGAAAGAGGGACATGGAGGAAAGAGACAGAGAGAGAGAGAGAGAGAGACAGAGAGATGTATAAAACATTTGAGCAAAATATCTGACTGCTGAAGCCATGGTCCTCAAAGAGCTTACAAAACATGTTCGGGATCTCTATGTCGTAAGGTATCAATCAGGAGAGGGGTACAATGTTTTCACCAAAACATTAGATGTACCATGGAACATCATCATCATGAACAAGTGGAGAAAAAGGGGCACCACAGTCATGCTACCAAGAAGAACACTTACCAGGGAGGCTGCCAAGAGACCTCCAGCAGCATTAATGCAGCTGAAGAACATCTGGCATGTCCTGGTCACTCCCTGCATGTGACAACAATCTCTCATATTCTTCACATGTCTGGAATTTGGGGTAGGGCAGCTAGATGGAAGCCCTTTCTCATGAACCCCCCCCCCCCCAAATCACCTCAAAACATGTGGCAAAATGTGTTATGGTCTGATGAGACCAAGGTAGAACTTCTTGGGCATAATTCTAAAAGATATGTTTGGTACAAAAATAAGAGCTTATAACACCAAGAACACCATACCAAAGGTGAAACATGGTGGTGGCAGCACCATGCTGTGGAGCTGCTTCTCTTCAGCAGGGACTGGGGCTCTGGTGAAGATAGAGGGAAATCGTGGTTATTGCCGAATTCCAATATATTTTAGCACAGTCTCTGCAGGTGTCTGTTAGACAGCTGAAGATGAAGAATAATTTCACATTTCAAGGTGATAACGACCCAAGGCAGAAATCAAAGTCAAATCAAAGAAAAATATCAACATTTTGGAATGGCAGAGTCAGAGCCCAGATCTAGATTCTATTAAAAACCTGTGGAATGATTGAAGAGGGCTGTGTACAGGTGATCTCCTCACAATCTCATAGCTATGGGGCATTTTTGCAAGGAAGAGTGGAATAAAAGTGAAAAATCAACATAAACTCTTACTCAAAAAGACACAAAAAGATCAAAAATAGTGCTGAATTAAAAGCAAAAGGAGCTTTAACAAATTACCTCAATGTAGTTACACGGAACCATAACGTAAAGCGCTCCTGAGAACCTCACTGTAAAGCATTACTGGGGACATCAATGTAAAGCATTATAGGGACCCTCAGTGTAAAGCGTTATAGGGAACCTCTACATAAAGTGTTATAGGGAACCTCAATGTAAAGCATTATAGGGAACCTCAGTGTAAAGCGTTATAGGGAACCTCTACATAAAGTGTTATAGGGAAGCTCAATGTAAAGCATTATAGGGAACCTCAGTGTAAAGTGTTATAGGGAAACTCAATGTAAAACGTTATAGGGAACCTCAGTGTAAAGCATTATAGGGACCCTCAGTGTAAAGCGTTAAAGGGACCCTCAGTGTAAAGCATTATAGGGACCCTGAATGCAAAGCATTATAAGGACCCTCAATGTAAAGCGCTATAGGGAACCTGAATACAAAGTGTTATAGGGAACCTGAATGTAAAGTGTTACAGGGAACCTGAATGTAAAGCGTTATAGGGCACCTCAGTGTAAAGCATTATAGGAATCCTGAATGTAAAGCGTTATTGGGAACCTCAGTGTAAAGCATTATTGGGAACCTGAATGTAAAGCATTATAGGGAACCTCAATGTAAAGCGTTATAGGGAACCTCAATGTAAAGCGTTATAGGGCACCTCAGTGTAAAGCATTATAGGGAACCTGAATGTAAAGCTTTATAGGTAACCTCAATGGAAAACATTATTGGGAACCTGAATGTAAAGCATTATAGAGAACTTCAATGTAAAGCATTATAGGGAACCTCAGTGTAATGTGTTATAGGAAACCTCAGCGTAAAGCATTATAGGGAACCTCAGTATAAAGCGTTATAGGGACCCTCAGTGTAAAGCGTTATAGGGAACCTCAATGTAAAGCATTATAGGGACCCTCAGTGTAAAACTTTATAGGGAACCTCTACATAAAGTGTTATAGGGAACCTCAATGTAAAGCGTTATAGGGAACCTCAATGTAAAGCATTATAGGGACCCTCAGTGTAAAGCGTTATAGGGAACCTCACTGTGAAGCGTTATAGGGAACCTCAATGTAAAGCATTATAAGGACCCTCAGTGTAAAGCATTATAGGGACCCTCAGTGTAAAGCATTATAAGAACCCTCAATGTAAAGAGCTATAGGGAACCTGAATGCAAAGCGTTGTTGGGAACCTGAATGTAAAGCCTTACAGGGCACCTGAATGTAAAGCATTATAGGGAACCTCAATGTAAAGTGTTATAGGGATCCTGAATGTAAAGTGTTATAGGGAACCTCAGTGTAAAGCATTATAGGGATCCTGAATGTAAAGCGTTATAGGGAACCTCAGTGTAAAGCGTTATAGGGAACCTCAGTGTAAAGCGTTATAGGGAACCTGAATGTAAAGGTTTATAGGGAACCTCAGTGTAAAGCGTTATAGGAACCTCAGTATAAAGCGTTATAGGGAAACTCAGTGTAACGCTTTATAGGGAACCTGAATGTAATTTCTGTGAGTGTGTGTGTGTGTGTGTTTTGCTGATCAGCCCACACTGACTCGTGGCAGGGTTTAATAATAACCAAAAAAACCTCAGTATGGAATCTCATGCTATCACCATGCCAACACAAACCACACACACACACACACACACACACACACACAAACACACAGCCTATAAAACACAAACTCCGAAACAGACACCAACACACAGAGACTGTTCTACCACATGCAATGAATGTTTGACATTACACAGTGAATTGTATATATGTACATACACCACAAAGAATCACACACACACACACACACACACACACACATGCGATGACATCACAGTTTCGATGACAGAATGTCTTCCAGCCCCATTAAGCTGATTGGATGTGGCTCCATTGCTTGGATTTATGGGTAATATTTTGGTCGCTCTCTCCAGAAAACTGCAGCAACACACACACACACACACACACACACACACACAGAGTTATGTAAATATACACACATACATACATACACACAATGTATCACTCTATTCTATTCTAATATTTTCTGTTCTATTATATTCATTTCTCTGTCTCTGTATTGCTCTTTTCTTCCCCCATTGGATACACAGCATGGATAGAGAAGCTTATCGCCGTAGCAACCGCAATTAAAGTGCAACACACACACATGCACAGTCACTAACAGTGAGAGAGACAGAGAGAGAGAGAGAGAGAGAGAGAGAGAGAGAGAGAATGAGGGATAGATGGAGGTATGAACAGGTGTATTAAGGAGCAGAGCAGGGTAGAATGAGGGAGAAGGAGTGGAGAAATGACAGAGGAGCTCAACGGTACTGGTATGTTCTAATTGTGTGTGTGTGTGAGTGTGCGTGTTAGTGCTACATTTTTTTATTTAACATACTGCAAATATATTTCGATTTTATACAAAATTAACATATTTACTTTAAATAAAAATGTGTTTAAAATATAAAAAAATAAACAGTATATTGTAGAGATTTATACGTACATACAACGTTTGAAATGTTTAAAAACATGAACAGACAGAGAGATCGTGTAGTGTAAAGTGTCTCACAGATGTGTGCAGGTGTGAAAGCTATTAATTTAAATATATTTATATTAATTTTAAATAACACAAGTGATTAGTGATGCTAAGGAGTGTAAGCTGTGTTAAGTTTCCTGCTTCTGCTGCGTGTTAGTGCTCGGCTGAACGATGGTGATTGAGGCTGTAGGCTGTTCATTACACTTTTACATGTTTACTCCATAAAAGTGTAGGTGAGATAATAAAGATCTGAGATCATGAGCTGGATGTAATGATTCATGCAGTGAACATTATTGTGATGCTGCAGTTTATCTAATGTGTAATGTATTATACATCTAAACTGTTTTGTGGATAAACTGTATAGATGTATCAAATTTAACAGGTTAAGGTGCCTTAATGCGGTCATTATTACTATTCATTATTATTATTATTCAACACACACACACACACACACACACACACACACACAGAGGTAAAGGTCAAAGAATCTGCAGGAATGTTCTTATCTCCCGCTGTTGAGTTACCTGATGAAACACTGCACTTAAAAACCCTTTAAAACCTCCTACACTGCTCTAAATGTCACACACACACACACACACACACACACACACACACCCTTTAAACCTCTCTCTCAAATGAATGGATAGTAGGATGGATGGATCTTTTACTCACCACAGTAACTGATAGTCCTTGACATTAACACAAATGAAATTTTGCAGCATTTGAAGCATTCTGATGTGCAGTAATTGTAAATATTTTAATTTTAAGAATCAGGACACATTTTGTGTTTATACCTGAGAGCAGGTATAAACCTCTTCCCCCCATGTCACATTAGTTTTGGCTGGGGTTCTTGCATCAACTTGACTCAACATGCTAAGTTCATTAATGTGAAATAAGCCCTATAATGTATATGTTTGACTTACATGAAGATCAGACGCATAAACTCAGTAAAAAAAGAAAGGTCCTCTCACATTCAACTGCTTTTATTTCCAGCAAATTTATTAACATGTGTAAATATTTGTAACCATAAAAAGATTCAACAACTGAGAGATAAACTGAAGAAGTTTCACATATGTTTGAGGAACAGAAATGGAATAATGAGTCCCTGAATAAAGTGGAGGTGGATATCAGAAGGAACAGTCAGTATCTGATGTTCTCCAGATGCTTTAAGTACTACAGTGCATCTCATCCTCATGGACTGCACCAGATTGGTCAGTTCTTGCTGTGAGATGTTCCTCCACTCTTCCACCAAGACATCTGCAAGTTCTCCATCACGTCTGGGGGACACATGCTTACATGTAATTTTCCACTGCGAGGACGATCAGCTGTCCTTCCTGTCTCCCTGTAGCACCGTCTCAGGCGTCTTACATTACAGACATTACAGTTTATAATGTCTGTACTGTTTGTACAGTTACATATTGCTCTGAACACATCTGCAGTCCTCATGCCTCCCTGCAGCAGGTCTATGGCATGTTCAGGTGAGCAGGAACCCTAGACATCTTTCTTCTGGTGTTTTTCAGTCAGTAGAAAGGTCTCTTTAGTGTCCTAACTTATTGTACCTGTGACCTTAATCACCTTCCACCTGTAAACTGTTAGTGTCTTAACGACTGTTCCACAGCTGCGGAACCCTTCGTTTAAACCCTTTCCAATAAAGATCTGAAAAGATTATTCAGATTTTACAAAATTATCTTTAAAATACAGTCTTCTGAAAAAAGATCATTTCTTTTTTTGCTGAGTTTATATAGCTAACATTAGTTAACTAGATTTGTTAAGGGTGCAATTGAAAAACCTGTCGATGGTCAAAAACGTTCTGTTTTCATCAACGAGATTCTGATTTGTTAAAGCAAAATATGATTTTTATTTTACAGAGTCTTGGTTCTGCCGACAGAAAGGAGGCGAGACAAAGAAGGTGAGTTCTCTGTGTTTCTTTCTCGATACTGTCATTTATTTATGTCTCAATTCTTCTTCTTCTTTTTCTTTGTTTTATTATTATTATTATAATGACCATGTTTAGTAACTATCTTACAGAAGGATCTGTACAGTATTGGCCATGAGCTAAAAAGTACAAACTCAAGAGACAAGGATTAAACATATGTGCTGTGTGTGTGACAACATTAAAATTATAATAAGGTAGGAAGAGTGTGTAATTAACTCAATAATTCAGGTTCCAGTGTTTATTACTCATAACTTATTGAGGTTAAAATCTAGGAGTTATATATAGCTGATATTACTTCATTCATTCACTTTTCTTCTGATTTTTCTGGTGTGTATCATCATGGCACCAGGATGAAAAGGTCAGTTCAGACGTTTTCATTTCCAGCAACAGATTACTTCTCCTGGGGAATCCCCAGATGTTCCCAGACCAACTGTGAGGTATTATCTCTCCAGTGGGTCCTGGGTCTCCATCCAGTGGGACATGTCTGATACTGCTGTACCTGGAGCCAACCAAGGGGCATCACTGTAAGATGCTCAAATCACCTTAGCTGGCTCCTCTCAATTTGGATATATACTGTATATTGACTGAAAAACACTGAGCTCCTGCTTCACCACCACATACCACTACAGTGACTGTAACACTGCTGCCACTGACCCTGATCTGTTTGTCAATCTCACGCTTTCTTTTTCCATCATTTGACAATAAGGGCAAGGTTTCTCCCATTAATTGAAGGGAGCATCCCAGTCTTTACTGGGAGAGAACTATGGCCTCAGACTTTCATCCCAGCTTTATCCTGCTTCATCAAAATGACCAGATTTACCTGGTAAAGCCAGGAGAACCAGGTTACTTAAAAACACAAGGAAGATGCTTCAGTGAGAGACAAATATAACTCCCACCTCTGAAAGGAATTCTCTTGTGTACAGTGTAAGGTCGGGGACATTGAGTCTGAATAGACCATAATCATGTCCTCAATCATAGAGGCATCTGCATGAAGCTGTGGTCAGAAGGCTGTTGGGGCCGGTCATGGTGGTAACCCGAGGACATGCTGGTGGACATCAGTGTTGAAGGAAGTGGTGAAGCCATTATTTTGAAGAAGTAGTCCTTCTGAGTAATGCTCATGGAGTGCTCTTCTGAATCATTTGAGGCATATAGGAGAGCCAGAAGGGCTACAGCAAAAGCAATTCCAGAAGTAAAAATTTGAGCATGTGAGGACTTTAGAGTAGCCATGGAAAAACACTTTTGGACATCCCCAAGAATGTTCTGGCGAACATTCTGCCACCTCAAGAGGTGGAGACAAGACCAACTGGGGATATTGTTGAGTAACAGACAGATACATTTGAGGAACACCTTAGTGGACATGCCCTCCCTTCAAGAGGGAGTACCAGAAATCTCTGGTGTTTTGGGGTTTTTCTCTGTAGCTGAGGTTACTCTGCTGGTTAGAAAAATTCCTGGTGGCAAGGCCAACGATGGAGCCAGGCTTCATCTCACACACTCAGGTTCTTTTCCTGCCAGTAACATTCCACATTCCCAAAGCCAGTTTTCTTTTCATGGGTCTAGTCCATCTGAGACTGTCCCTCTCATGCCTGCTGCATGACTGGCATTGCACCTGACTCCCACGCTTGATCTTGCTGGTGGTGAGACCACAAGATGGGCTGAGTCTGACCGTGTTAAGTAGGTGACCTGGTCACCAGATGCTTGCTTGTCGACACCACCCCCAGCAATGGCTCCAGTGGTCAGTCCGGGCACATAGCGTTTGTTTGTATTTTTCATAGGGGTTACTAGGATCTGTTCACTAAAGATGGCAATACTGGGAGGAGCCAACCTGATATTTAATCATACATTTAATTATATTGTTCATCTATTGCTCATTCACTCTCCCTCTCTCTCTCTCTCTCTCTCTCTCATTCCCACACTCTCACAGACAGTGTAATGGCTCTAACAAGCATGTTGGTTTCACTGTGGTTTTGTGGTCAATGTGTGTATGTGTTCACTGGTTGTATACTGTGTGTGTGTGTGTGTGTGTGTGTATGCGTGTGTGTAGGGGATGCCTTGATGGCAAGTATGCAAAGATGTGTGTCTGCCTGACTCAGTGGTGTGTGTGTGTCCTCTGTGGTGTGTCTTTGATGTGGTTTGGCTACAGTGAGAGTACTGTTAACAAGCCACACACACACACACACAGTGGTATAAATTTGATGGTACTGTGTGCTCTGTTCTGTATCTTGACGCCACATTAAGTTGCGGTAAACAAACCACCTTCCAGTATTCCATTATTCACACCACACATATGCATACACACACACACACACATTCCCTTTCTCAAAACACAAGATTCCAGTCTGACAAATGGCTTCCCATAGTGCGCTTCTCACTGTGTGTGTGTGTGTGTGTGTGTGTGTGTGTGTGTGTGTGTGCGTAGAGTTACACTTTGCTGTGTTATATCAGTCATCTCATTCTGGTATTCCTTCACTTTCAGAACAAAGTATTCAGTGTGTGTGTGTGTGTGTGTGTGTGTGTGTGTGTGTGTGTGTGTGTGTTTGGGAGGAAATCCCTATGGTGATGTCACCACTTGGTATTTCCCCCTGTATGGACATTTATAATGATATTGCATCATCAGCTAGTGTGGAACAGGATGATGTCATTAACAGCTGCAGGTGGAATCAGATAGACTGAGTTCTCACACTGCAACTGTGTTACCCTGTTTATCCCCTTCTATTGCCCCGTCACTACCCCATCCCCTTCTATTGCCATTTCATTACCACTATCCCCTTCTATTGTCCCTCCACTACCCCATATCCCTGTAGCCCTCCACTACACCTGTTCCCTTCTATTGCCTCTTCACCACTCATAACCCCTTTTATTGGCCTTCCACTACCACTATTCTGCTCTTTTGTCCCTCTATTACCCCAATCTCTTACGATTTGCCCTACATTACCCCTATTCTATTTTATTGTTCCTCCACTATCACATTCTCTTCTCTTGGCCCTTCATTACCAATATTCTCTTGTATCAACTTTTCACTACTCCTATTCCTTTCTGTTACCCCTGCACTACTCTATTCCATTCTATTGGCCCTCCACTACCCCTATCCCCTTCTATTAGCCTTCCAGTATGCCTATTGCTTTTTGTTGGCCCTTCACTACCACTATCCCCTTCTATTGGTCCTCCTAAACCCCATCCACTTCTATTAACCCTCCACTAGTCCATCACTTTCTATCGCCTTGCCACTACCCCATCTGCTTCAATTGGCCCTTTATTACCCGTATCCCCTTCTATTACCCCCTCAATAGCCCTATCCCTGTCTATTTGCCCTTCACTACCCCTATTCCTTTCTATTACTCCACCACTACCCATATCCCCTTCTATTTGCCCTTGACTACCCCATTCCTTTCTATTATCTCTTCACTACAATATCCACATTTATTTGCCCTTCACTGCCCCTATTCCTTTCTAATACCCCTCCACTCCCACAGCCCCTTCTATTTGCCCTTCACTGCCCCATTCCTTTCTATTACCCCTCCACTACCCCAGGCCCTTCTATTTGCCCTTCACTACCCCTATTCATTTCTCTTATCCCTCCACTACCCCTAACCCTGTCTATTTGCTCTTCACTACCACTATTCCTTTCTATTACCCCTCCACTACCCCTAACCCTGTCTATTTGCCCTTCACTGCCCCTATTCCTTTCTATTACCCCTTCACTACTATTATTTTCTCCTATTTGCCCTTCACTACCCCTATTCCTTTCTATTATAGCTCCACTACGCCATCCCTTTCTATTTGCCCTTCACTACCCCTATTGCTTTCTATCATCCCTCCACTACTTCCCCACTACTCCCCCCACCCCACACAGAAGATATTATTGTCTATAATAATATTGTGTGTGTGTGTGTGTGTGTGCGACAGGGTGGACTCTGGTATTCTGCGTTTGACTCAGCGTCTCTCTGTAAAAGACAAGAAGCAGGAGAAGAGTTTCTACAGGAGGCGCTCTCTCAGTGTTGATTGGTAACACACACACACACACACACACACACACACACACAGAGTTCTCTGTTTTTCAAAGAGAATCAGGCCATTTTTCAGTACACCAATAACATTTATTATGATTATTATTATTATTGAATGTGGTAAAGGCAGAGCATTGCCTGTGTGTGTGTGTGTGTGTGTGTGTGTGTTCTGCCAGAAAAACATCGCTGGTAATTATTACAGAATGCCTGATTGATGTTCTGAACCTTTTGCCAGTATTTCTGGAGTACACATAGTGTGTATTTTTGTGTCTGTGTGTGTTTGTGTGTGTGTGTGTGTGTGTGTGTTATATGTTGGCTTGTTCAGTTCCAGATCAGATGAGGGTTTTTCAGCTCTTCAGACTCTGGGACTCCAGTTATGATTCTCACACATTCTTTCCATCTCTCTCTCTCTCTCTCTCTCTCTCTCTGACTCCCTGTCTGTGTCTCTCTGTCTCTCTATCTATTAATTTGTTTCTCTGTCAAAATTCTAATCTATTGAAGTGGCAAAAGTTCAACAACAATATACTGGGCTGAAAAATAAAAACTGTTCATAATTAAATATGCATACTTTAGTAAAATAAAGAAGAGTAACTAATTTTAACTGAATGTAATGATTAGGACATTGCCAAATACACTGTGGTAATGTACAAGCTCCTAAAATAATACTTAAATTTAGTAATTAAGCACAGCGGGCTACTTCCACATTATAGCCAGGCATGGACTGCACAAGACCTCTGAAGGTGTGTTGTGGTATCTGGCACCAAGACGTTAGCAGCAGATCCTTGAAGTCCTGTAAGATGTGAGGTGGGGCCTCCATGGATCAGACTTGTTTGTCCAGAACGTCCCACTGACGCTCTATCGGACTGAGATCTGGGGAATTTGGAGGCCGAATCAACATCTTGAACTCTTTGTCATGTTCCTCAAACCATTCCTGAACAATGTTTGCAGTATTTCAGGGAGCATTATCCTGCTGAAAGAGGCCACTGACATTAGGGAACACCATTACCATGAAGGTGTGTACTCGGTCTGCAGCAGTATTTAGGTAGGTGGTACGTGTCAAAGTAACATCCACATGAATGCCAGGAGTCAAGGTTTCCCAGCAGAACATTGCCCCATAGAACATTCTTCCCATAGTGCATCCTGGTGCCATCTCTTTCCCAGGTATGCGATGCACAAGCGCCCGGCCTCCACATGATGTAAAAGAAAACATGATTCATCAGATCAGGCCACCTTCTTCCATTGCTCCATGGTCCATTCTGATGCTCACGTGCCCATTGTAGGTGTTGTAGGTGTACAGGGGGTCAGTACGGGCACTCTGACCGCTCTGCAGCTACACAGCTCCATATACAGCAAGCTGTGATGCTCTGTGTGTTCTGACTCCTTTCTATCAGAGCCAGCATACACTTTTTCAGCAATTTGTGCTGCAGTAACTCTTCTGTAGGAAGACGGGCTAGCCTTCTCTCCTCACACGCATCATTGAGTTTTGGGAGCCCATGACCCTGATTGACAGATATTTCATGTGCCAGTTCACTGGTTCTCCTTCCTTGGAGCACTTTTGGTAGGTACTAACCACTGCACACCAGGAACACCCCAAAAGACCTTCTGGTTTGGAGATGCTCTGACCCATTCATCTAGACATCACAATTTGGCCCTTGTTATAGTCGCTCAGATCCTTACTCTTGCCCATTTTTCCTGCTTCTAACACGTCAACTTCGAGAACTGACTGTTCACTTGCTGCCTAATAAATATATCCCACCCCTTGACAGGTGCCACGGTAACGAGATAATCAACGTTATTCACTTCACCTGTCAGTGGTTTTAATCTTATGTCTGATCAGGGTATATATATACATATATATATATATATATATATATATATACAGTATCTCACAAAAGTGAGTACACCCCTCACATTTTTGTAAATATTTGATTATATCTTTTAATGTGACAACACTGAAGAAACGACACTTTGCTACAGTGTAAAGTAGTGAGTGTACAGCTTGTGTAACAGTGTAAATTTACTGTCCCCTCAAAATAACTCAACACACAGCCATTAATGTCTAAACCACTGGCAACAAAAGTGAGTACACCCCTAAGTGAAAATGTTCAAATTGGGCCCAAACTGTCAATATTTTGTGTGGCCACCATTATTTTCCAGCACTGCCTTAACCCTCTTGGGCATGGAGTTCACCAGAGCTTCACAGGTTGCCACTGGAGTCCTCTTCCACTCCTCCATGACGACATCACGGAGTTGGTGGATGTTAGAGACCTTGTGCTCCTCCACCTTCCATTTGAGGATGCCCCACAGATGCTCAATAGGGTTTAAACCATCACCTTCACCCTCAGCTTCTTTAGCAAGGCAGTGGTCGTCTTGGAGGTGCGTTTGGGGTTGTTATCATGCTGGAATACTGGCCTGCGGCCAAGTCACCGAAGGGAGGGGATCATGCTCTGCTTCATTATGTCACAGTACATGTTGGCATTCATGGTTCCCTCAATGAACTGTAGCTCCCCAGTGCCGGCAGCACTCATGCAGCCCCAGACCATGACACTCCCACCACCATGCTTGACTGTAGGCAAGACACACTTGTCTTTGTACTCCTCACCTGGTTGCTGCCAAACACGCTTGACACCATCTGAACCAAATAAGATTATCTTGGTCTCATAATCCATGTCCTTAGTCTACTTGTCTTCAGCAAACTGTATGCCAGCTTTCTTGTGCATCATCTTTAGAAGAGGCTTCCTTCTGGGACGACAGCCATGCAGACCAATTTGATGCAGTGTGCGGCATATGGTCTGAGCACTGACAGGCTGACCCCCCACCCCTTCAACCTCTGCAGCAATACTGGCAGCACTCATACGGCTATTCAATGAGGGAACCATGAATCCCAACATGTACTGTGACATACTGAAGCAGAGCATGATCAGTATGCAGTATTCCAGCATGATAACGACCCCAAACACACCTCCAAGATGACCACTGCCTTGCTAAAGAAGCTGAGGGTGAAGGTGATGGACTGGCCAAGCATGTCTCCAGACCTAAACCCTATTGAGCATCTGTGGGGCATCCTCAAACGGATGGTGGAGGAGTACAAGGTCTCTAACATCCACCAGCTCCGTGATGTCATCATGGAGGAGTGGAAGAGGACTCCAGTGGCAACCTGTTAAGCTCTGGTGAACTCCATGCCCAAGAGGGTTAAGGCAGTGCTGGAAAATAATGGTGGCCACACAAAATATTGACAGTTTGGGCCCAATTTGGACATTTTCACTTAGGGGTGTACTCACTTTTGTTGCCAGCGGTTTAGACATTAATGGCTGTGTGTTGAGTTATTTTGAGGGGACAGTAAATTTACACTGTTACACAAGCTGTACACTCATTACTTTACATTGTAGCAAAGTGTCATTTCTTCAGTGCTGTCACATTAAAAGATATAATCAAATATTTACAAAAATGTGAGGGGTGTACTCACTTTTGTGAGATACTGTATATATATATATATATATATATATATATATATATATATATATATAGCGTTATATAAGAGTAGTGTGTGTGTGTGTGTGGGTGGGTGGATGGGCGGATGGGTGGGTGGGTGTGAGATTTTCCTCCTGTAAAAAGTGTACATCTTATTGAATGTAACTCATTGCTCTCATTAATGAACTGTATGTGTGTGTTTACAGTAGTAATAGCATTACTGAGTTGCTGCCTGCCACCTGTTCCCCCCCCCCCTTGTACCCCCCCCTTCCAGCCCCGCCCTCCTCCAAACACCCATACATACACACACACACTGGAAGTAAAATCTCTCTAATTATGATGAACAGAGACAGAAGAGTGTCGCCATGTGTGTGTGTGTGTGTGTAACCCCAGCCATGGTGGCTCCATCATGGGGGGAAATAGTGCCCAGTGACCCCAACACACACACACACACACACACACACACGAATCAGATATTTCACGTGTACGTCATTGATAGAAAATTATAAGAAAGCTGAGTCCTCATAAACCATGGTAGTGACTGTGTCCCCATAAACACTATATTCCTGAATTTGTGTGTGTGTGTGTGTGTGTGTGTGTGTGTGTGTGTGTGTGTGTGTGTAGAAATGCAGAGAGAGTTATTTCGTTTGTAGTGTATTGGTAGGATGATAAAAAAAAGTGTGTTCTCATAAACTTTGTATACCTGGATGTATGTGTGCCATTAAGCCACAATGTACAATAGAAGCATTTTAATTATTTTAATAATAATTTTAACAATGTTAGTAATTTTAGTAATGAATCTCAGGAAGTCTGTGTTAAGTGCCTGCTGTAAGTATTCAGAACTTTTCTCTCATAAATACTGACATCTACACACTAATATAACACCACACACCCTATTACATATACACATACCACACAATAATCAGCCATACACACTTTACAAATGGGATCTTCACACACACACACACACACACACACACACACACACACACACAATTACATGCACTTACATACTACACACTTAAGAATACACTTAAACGCACAATTTCTCATACATGCACACAAACATGTACTCACACACACACACACACACACACACACACACACACAGGTGGAAAGTGGTTGCTATGTGAAGGTCTCTGTGGTGACAAGCGGAGCCGTGAGCGTAGCTTTGAAACGGGCATGCCATCTGATTAGCTCTCATTCCGTCGCTTGTGTGTGTGTGAGTGTGTGTGAGGGTCCCAGGGTTAGACTGGCTCCACTTGGCCTAGTAGTAGATAAGAGGGGTTAATGTTGACCCTGGTAACACACACACGCGCACACACACACACACACACACACACACGCACACACCATTAATACCACCCCAACTCACTTACACTCTCTCCCTCTCTCTCTCTCTCTCACTCACACACACCCCTCTGAATTTGGCCAGTCTGCCTGCCTCCAGTCTGTCTGGTGCCAAGAATCAAATTTCAGACTTTCCTTTTTCAGGACACATACAGAAGCCAGAGAAGTCTCACTCTCACTGAGACAGAGAAGTCTCACTTTACTCTATATGTCTCACTCTCACTGTCTCACTTCACTCTATGTCTCACTCTCACTGTCTCACTTCACTCTATGTCTCACTCTCACAGTCTGTCTAACTCTCCCTATATGTCTCACTCTCACATTCTGTCTCACTCTCACTGTCTTTCTCACTCTCACTTTATGTCTCACTCTCACTGTCTTTCTCACTGTCTCACTTCCCTCTATATGTCTCACTCTCACAGTCTCACTTCACTCTATCTCTCACTCTCACAGTCTGTTTAACTCTCCCTATATGTCTCACTTTCTGTCTCACTCTCACCGTTTCTCACTGTCTCACTTCACTCTCATGGTTTGTCTAACACTCCTTATATGTCTGACTCTCACGTTCTGTCCAACTCTACTTATATGTCTCACTCTCCATATCTGTCTTGTTCTCCTTCTGTCTCAATCTCTCTGTCTATCTCACTCTTTATGCCTGTCTCACTCTTCTAGTGTTTATTCTTCCATGGTCTGCTCTTCTTTCTCAATCTGTAATAATTAAAATATGCCAAAGTAAAGTATCATATGTGATAACATTAACACTGAATGAACACTTGACAATAAAGTCATTTCTGGATGTCTCGTCACAACTCATTCTGTGTGTTGGAGCCATAATCATATTTTATATTTTAAATATTGTAATATTGTACTGAATAATTGTGAACAACTCTGTGTGGTGTAACTTATTGCTTTCTGAAATGTAATTCTCATTTTGTTCTTGTTGGAAGGCAGAAACCTGACAGTTCTTTACTGCACAGGAGTTTGTGTTATTTAAAGTAAATATTTCAGCACATATAACTGACCATATGCAAATTAAAAATATCAATTTACATAACATTAATGACATTTTAATTGTATCCCAAAAAATAGCCAGTAAATGCACTGATTTCAGGTTTTAATTAGGTAAATTATTTTAATTAATTTAATTAGTATAATATTTCAGAACAAGCTTGTTCATATTAATAATAATAATAATAATAATAATAATAACAATAATAACAATAATAATAATAATAATAACAATAAAGCTTTATGTTTATGTGTCTGGAACAGTGTGTAATGAAAGCATTATTCCTTATTCCACTCAGGTGATGACCTGTGTGTGTGTGTGTGTGTGTGTGTGTGTATTTGTGTGTGTGTGTGTGTGTGTGTGTGTGTGTATTTGTGTGTGTGTGTGTGTGTGTGTGGAGGGTTTGCATGGTGGACAGGAGGAGCTGGAGGGCTCTATTCTTAGACTGATTTATATTTTAATATTTTCCATGCTATGTTCAAATTCAACCTTGGTGCTCAAAATATGTGTGTTAAACTCTAGTGTGTGTGTGTGTGTGTGTGTGTGTGTGCTAAATTTTGTCCTGGTTTTTAATGTGGGATCGGTATGATGCAGTATGATGCCAGACACACACCCCTGGCATATTTGGGACCTTTGGTTCACAGCAGAGTCGTGTGTGTGTGTGTGTGTGTGTGTGTGTTCCATGAGCATTTGCTTGATGGGGTGATGAAGTGGCATGTGCTATCCTGGTTTCTTTTTTGTCTTTCTTGTTTATCCCCCTTTCTTTCATCTCTGGTCATTCTTTAGCTCATGTGTGTGTCCGTGTGTGGAGTGGTCATTCTTTAGGGTGTGTGTGTGTGTGTGTGTGTGTGTGTGTATGTGTGTGTGTGTGTGTGTGTGTGTGTGTGTGTAAGAGGGTTTAAGCTGGTAGATCCCATTGTCTTTGAAACTGATCTGCATGGCCACAAATACACACGCTTTTATCTCCAACCGGCACATACCTGCTTTTCTAAAATAAACTCTCCATTATCACAACTCATTCGCATTTGTGTGTGTGTGTGTGTGTGTGTGTGTGTACATGATTAATGTGTACCGACAAACGTTTATTCTCCCATGGAAAGTTCTTCATTTTAGCCCCTTGATTTTTAGCGCACTTGTGTTATATTGCATGTCCAGTCTTCATTAAAGTGTATGAAAGTGCCATAAAGACAATGTGAATAAAGACTAATTACATTTGTATTACATTTTTTATCATGATTTTCATTTTGAAAACCTTAAAGGGTATTCAAGTCCTCATGGAAATGCATCTCTCGGTTTAATTCCAAGTTGAATATTGTTAGTTAGCTATAGTAAGCTGAGCTGAACATGAACCTCCTCCTCAGTCTTGTATCTTGTTCTCTGTTCCTTCAGGGTGGAGTCCAAGATGACTCAGCGCATTCATGAGCATTGCCCACCAGCAATGCGGAAATATTCAAGTTCCTCCTGTTCTTCACCACCCAATGCTGCACGCCGTCTCTATAGAAACCTTTCTGGAAAATTTCGCATGGCAAATTCAGATGAGTCAGATAACAAGGAGCAGCTACGCAAAGCTAACGAGGTAAGACACATCACCAGGAGATCACACTGTCATAAAGCAAATGGAGCTCAAATGTGTTTGTGTATTGCACACTTCCTTTCTCAAATCTCACTTACACACACACTGACACTGTACTGTCAGGTTCAGTTTCTAGAGTCTCACCGAAATGTCTACAACCACAGTGTTTTAGAACTACACTGAGGATTTTGAGCCACAATGACGATTCTAGAGCCACTCTAAAGAGACCACGGCTACATGAAGTAGTCTAGAATCTCACTGGGAATTCTTGCCTGCACAGAGGAGTTGCACTAAGGGCTTTAAAAGGATTCTAGAGCAGCAATCAAGATTCTAATATCTCCTCAAAGAATCTAGAATGCCTCTGATGATATAATGACCCCTGTAGATCTGCATGGAGGTTTCAAAAGTGGCACAGAGGATTCTAACAACTCCCAAAGTATTGTAGCGCTATAATGGGAAGTCTAGAACTGAGCAGATAGAGAAGAACTGAGGATTCTAACAACTCCCCAAGGATTGTAGAGCTGCACTGAGAATTTAACTCTGCTTTAAGGGTTCTAGAGCAGTTATGAAAATTCTAATAACAATAATAATAATAATAATAATAATAATAATAATAATAATAATATTTAAAAAAACCTCCCAAAGAACTTTAGAGCTAGACTGATGAATTTAAATGTAGATTCTAATAACTCCCAATGGATTCTAGAGCTGGACAGAGGATTCTAAATCCTTAACCAGTTTTCTAGAATATCAAAGTCACACTGCAGATCCTGAGTCATTTCTATATCCTCTCTAAATGTTCTTGTACTTTAGCGAGAATCTTCAGACAACCTTAGAACTGTCTGTGCAGATCTAGAATCCTCCGTTCTGGCATACAAACCTCAGTGAGGTGTTTTGAACCTTATTGAGGTGTTTATAGCCACACAGAGAATTCCAGAGTGACACTGATGATTCTAGCATCACATTGAGGGTTCTTGGATTGCAGTGATGATTCTAGAACCATAATGGGATAAAAGTGTGCACAGGTTTCTTCAACAGATTCTAATGACACACTGATGTACACTTCTGCTCAGTTAAAGCTCAAATCAGTCTCTGATCATGTTCCTTATGTGTGTGTGTGTGTGTGTGTGTGTGTAGTATAACAGGGCATTGTTTGAGGCAGTGGAACAGCAGGATCTGGATCTAGTGGAATCACTCCTGAAGAACTTCAGTGTTGAAGAGCTGGACCTAAATACACCAAACAGCGAAGGGCTTCTTCCTCTCGACATCGCCATCCTCACTAACAATGTCCCCATGGCTAAACTCTTACTAAAGAGGGGTGCTAAAGAGAGCCCACATTGTGAGAGTGTAACACACACACACACACACACACACACACACAAACACAAACACATACACATCCACCTTCCACACCAACCCTCAACATATGCACATGTGTTTCACACTCACACAAAAACAAGGCCATGAATTCTTCGCACACACACACTCATTGCAACGCCACTGTGGCGTCATATCAAAGCACTCCATATGAGCAAAGCACACATCAAAGACATCACACACACCCACACACACACACTTCAATCAGTATAATATACAGACTTGGAGGTGACTGCATACCATATTGTGAACATATTGTTAATGACTCACACACATACACACACACACACACACACCCACACACACACACACACACAAACAATTTTAATGTCTGTAAGTCTGTGTTTGGTGTGTGTTTTTTGTAGTTGTGAGTCCTGAGGCAAGGGCAGTTCATCTGGTTGCCTTGGTGAAGGAGGCGGAGCTACGTGTGTCTGAACTGGCTGCCCAGGTGAAGGGGGCGGAATCAACAGACGAAGGGACTGACACGGATAGAGAGAGGCAGCTGAAGGCATGGGAGTGGAGACTCCGCCTCTACAAACGCATGCAGACAGGATACACACATGCTAGTGAGTAACAAACACACACACACACACACACACACATACATAACATAAACATGCTAATATGTAACATATGTGCTCACGAACCTGTTTAGAAGAACCAGGTACAAATATGGAATAAACTACACGTGTGTACATATGTGCGTTTGTCTATGTGTGTGTGTGTGTGTGTGTGCAGGCCCCCCCGACCCACCCAGCTGTGTACGTCTCTCCGTCAGCAGCTCTTCAAGTCTTAAAGTTAATTTTCAGGAGCCGCTGTGCCTCAACGCTGCTATCATTACCAAATACCGAGGTCAGTGACATTTGGCCTTCAATCTCACACATGACTTTATATATCTTAATGGGAAATAGAAGAAGGAAATGATTTATTTGTGTATGTGTGTTTGTGTGTGTGTGTGTTAGTGGTGTGGAGTTCTTCACCTTCCTTTTCTCCACTGCGTGGTGAGATTGTGATTGAGGACACAACCCTACTGCAGTGTGACATCACAGGCCTCCGAGCTGTGAGTATTCACATATACATACACCAATACACATAGAAACCATACAGATTATTAGCAGTTAACTCTTGAAAGGGGTCTTAATTTATACTGCACTGATGAAAACCCACTAGTGTACTAAAGACTGTGTTCAGGTGGAAGCTCAGTGGTTAAGACATTGGACTAGTGATTGGAAGGTCCTGAGTTCAAATCCCAGCACTGCCAGGCTGCCACTTCTGGGCCCTTGAGCAAGGCCCTTAACCCACAAATATTTGGTTGGATAAATGAGATAAATGTACATCTCTCTGGAGAAGGGTGTCTTCCACATACCATACAAAAAAGTCCCTTGGTGAGCTTCAGGGACAAGATATGTTGTGATCTTTCAACATGCCTAATAATCCTGCTCCCCTGGGGTTTGACAGTCAGTGTTGATTTTGAAGAGACTGTGTAGTCTCAAGGAGCCACTACAAATCTGGAAGGTTCCGATGGCCTTATGTAGTAAGACTATGGTGACCACTAGTGGCACAGAATCAGGGTCTGGTTGATTGCTCAAGACTTGCTTCAGAAGCTTCATCAACTAAAATACCTGGCTTCATTCATTGATTTCTTGAATGTCAGTTGTTCCTGTAACATAGTTTAGACTGGCAGGTCAGGTAGGGGCTCAATCCACTATTTAAAAAAGATGAGTAGGACAGACTTGCTCAAGCTGGTCTACACCCTTGATGGTGTAGAGTCCCTTCCAAATCACTAGAAACTTGCAGGTGACCAGAACATCCCCATCTGGAAATAACATGATTGTGCTGCCCTCTCCTCCATTTGCCAGACCTCCTCTTTTTCCTGCACAATACGGCCAACACTATCTATGTGCCGAGGAATTTGTCACTGGGTGATATTTTGAGATGTGGCCTTGCTGATCATGAGTGTTTCCAGATATCAAGTGGCATGATAATAATAATAATAATAATAAACTTTATTTTATAAAGCGCCTTTAAAAGCACCTTCTTAAAGCGCTGTACACAAAATAAACAGTACACAGAAAAATAAAACATATAAAAGTTACTAAGAACAACAACATTAATAATAATAATAATAATAATAATTAAAAAAGACGTCAGCAGTCGAATGCAAGTTTAAAAAAGTGTGCCTTGAGTAGAGCTTTAAAAATGCCAAAAGTCTGAGCTTCCCTGAGTTCAGGAGGAAGAGAGTTCCAAAGTGAAGGAGCAGAGACAGAAGCCCTGTCACCCATAGATTTTAGGCGGGTTTGTGGAACAGTTAACAGATTACACTGTGAGGAGCGCAGTCTGCGATTTGGGGTGTAAGGGATTAATAAAGCAGATAAGTAATGCGGAGCCAAGCCATGTAGTGCCTTGTATGTCAACATCATGATCTTAAAATGAACACGGAATTGACCAGGAGCCAGTGTGAGGACTCCAGAACAAGAGTAATATGCTCACATTTCCTGTTTCCCATCAGGATCCTGGCAGCAGAGTTTTGAACATATTGCAGTTTGTTGATTGTGGATTTAGAAACTCCGGCTAAAACGATGTTACAGTAATCCGACTGAGTGACAACAAATGAGTTAATCAGCTTTTCAGCCACAGAAAAGTTTAGCATTGGGTGCAGTCTGGCTATATTTCTGAGGTGAAAAAAGGATGCTTTAACAGTGCTCTGTACAAAATAATCAAATGTGAGGCTGGTGTCAAAAATTACTCAAAGGTTCCTCATTTTACTTTGGGTCTCTAGAACAGAGCCATCAACAAACAGAGAAAATGAACCAGCTTTGACAGTTTGATGATGGAAACCTATAAGCATAACTTATATTCTGTTCAGGCACAGAAAGCTATTGTTCATCCATGTTTTTATCTCAGAAATATATTCAGAAAGAAAACAAACATCAAGGTTTTCACCATATTTTGAGTGAATATAGATTTGGGTATTGTCAGCACAAAAGTGATAATGGAGGCTGAGCGATCGCAGCAGATGCCCAAGTGGAGATAGATAAATATTGAAGAGTAGAGGGCCTAAAACTGAACCCTGAGGAACATCAGTGAGGATAGAGCTAGAGACAGACGTGTAACCACCCACAGAAATAAACTGGGAACAGTCAGTAAAATAGGATTTAAACCAGTTTAAATCTGTCCCAGACACACCAAAAACACTTTCAAGGCAGGTAAGTAAATGATCCATGATGATAAGTACACATTCATGCCCCTAAACCAAATGGTTCAGGGGCTTGACCAGATCTAGGCTGATAAGCTCAGTGAGGTTACCTCAATGACCTCAAACAACAGTACAGGGTGAGTGGGTGATCTGGTGGAGCCATGTTTGAGGCAGTGGTCTGTAGAAACAAGTCTGGCACAGGATGAACACTTTTGGAGTTGGTACAGAACAGGCTTCGGGCTGACAAGATAAGACCAACAGCAGTGTGAAGTGACTAGGGCTCCCTGTAGCATCTCCTCAAACCCCAGGAGGTTCAAACTTAAAAGAATTAAAAATAAAGGGCCCTTAGAGGCACAACAGGAAATATTTTGCCCTAATATTTGCCCATACTCACAGGAAGCATGTGCTAGCCTTCACCCTCCCTGATTGGTAGCTGTTGTGTGATATGGGAGCGCTGCCTAGTGGGTGGGAATTGGGAATGAGTAAGGTGATATGGATGAAGAGGATGAAGCTTTATCCTCACACCACCAGTGGCTCCCTGCAAGTGTGTCCGTGTCCATCCGAGAGCCAGGAACAGGTTCTCCTGGGACATGGTGAGGTCCCTTAGCTCATTCCTAGTCTTTCATGAAGCCACCTGAGTTTATAATGCCTTGGCTCCGTACCAAACTTCTCACCTCAGAGAGCCTCCTGGAATTAAGCAAATGCAACATGGGTCAAGACCTCATACTCTGCTGGCATTGACCAAAGATGTTGTAGAAGGTCAACAATAAGTTCAAAGGTTGCATCTAGGTAGGCCATTATGTCATGGCCAAGGGTAATTTTGTGGGAAGAGTTGCAATTGAAGATTCAAGAAAATTCTAGAAAGCAGTGTTCAGGTCATGAGCGAACAAAGATGTCTGCCACAGCAGGCTTCATCTTGCTGTATCAGTATATATCCCAGTACATGATGGAGGTGGTTGGGGCAGTTACATGTCAGGGGTACATGAATGTTTTTGTTTCGGTCAGCCCGAGTATCACTGTCCATGGTGCTGAAGCGGTGTTTTGGGGGGCAGTGGTACTATTATGCTAATACACACCGATACACACTAATACACATTAAAGACTGATACACACATGTTAACTAAACAGAAGACTTATTGTGTGTATCTTATTTTCTTTATATGCTCATTTCCTTTATTTTATGTACTAAATACTGTGTGTGTGTGTGTGTGTGTGTGTGTGTGTGTGTGTTACAGGGTGTAGATTATTATGTTCAGGTGTTTGCATATAACATGAAGGGATGGAGTGAACCTCAGATATCTGTACCTGCCTGTGCTACTCCATCAGGTAACAACACACATACACACATGCGCACACGCACACACACACACACACACACACACACACACATTTACAGAGTCATCAGTCCAAAGTGTGTATGTGTGTGTGTGTGTGTGTGTGTGTGTGTGTGTGTGTGTGCGCATGTGTGTGTGTGTCCGTTTTGTTTTCATTATTGGCTTTAATATTTGTTTCACTGTTTTTAATGTTTGTAGGGACAGTCACTCTTTTTCTGTCTGGCATTTTTAGGGGTGTGAGCATGTGTGTGTGTTTTGTGTGTGTGTGTGTGTGTGTGTGTGTGTGTGTGTGTGTGTGTGCATGTGTGTGTGTGTGTGTGTGTGTTTTCCATTTCAACTCCCACTGGAAATATTTGCATGTCTATGAGAGGGCTGTAAAGTAGCAGACAGAACGGCTCTTATACAGCCACACACACACACACACACACACACACACACACACACCTCTCACTGTTTCTCTAAGCCAATCATATGTTGTACGTCTCCTTCTAGTCCTCTCTCTCACACACACATACACACACACACAAACTGGTGGGTGTGAAGAGAGGGTCTGTATTAGGCATTCCGGGAATAGAGGGTTTGTGTTTCCCGTCCCCAACTCCCCCCATACACACACAGGAGCACATCATCCTGTTTACCATCTGTGTGTGTGTGTGTGTGTGTCTTTATAGACAGAGTGATATTGCATACTTACTGACCGGCTCACTGTAAGAGATACACACATTTTATGTGACTCACTTCTGTAAGGCTGTTGCTGATTGGCTGGTCAGCATGTACATCACAGACACACACACACACACACATACTGCACATATGCAATAGCAATTAAACACACACACCCTCACACACAGTGTCATTTTCCCTGTAGGATGGAGGGAAGTGGACGGTCGTATGCCGAGGTTAAACGGCCTCGGTGAGACGCTGCTCCAGATCCTGGGACAGATTAAAGAGTCGCACCAGCTCTGTGTGTGTCACGGTAAAGTCCCTCCCTCCTCTCAGTATGCATAATGTTGCATCAAACCCACGACGATCCAAATATAGAATGGTTTTACACAACGACAATTTTTCTAGCAGCTTTTCATTTTTAAATTGTCTCGTTCTGTTATGTCACACTGTGTTACATTATTCTTTCAGCTTTAAAGGTGAGAGTTTGTGTTTAAAGGCAGTGGTCTAAACGCTAACGAAAACCCCCATCTCTGACGCTCTACTCACGAAGATACATGCAAGTGATTTTAATAATCCGAATGCCACACCATGAAAATCAACTTTCCTCATCAACAGCAGCTGCATAACCCAACTTGATACGAGGAACTTTCCTCTTATAAGTAAACTTTTGGCCTTTGAAATCATTGACTTTGAACACGGGACCATGTAATGGTTTAATAATACATTATGAACTAAGTAATAATGACAGAGTCTTGTGCTGTATCTAATCTGCTATAGAGCGACTAGCTAACAATTGATTAAATGCTAATCTCATCACATCAGAGAAGACCCTCTAACTGGTGCACACTAGCGAAAACCAACAGTTCAGTACCTACAATGTTTTTGATCCGTTATTATTATAAACGTAAAAAGGTGTGCTCAGAGGAGGCAGTAGTCAACACACCTTGTATTCTCTGCCATCCTTTCTGAGCTCGCTCTGAACCTTTATATGTGACAGTATGAGACAGTATGGAATTGAAAAACCACATCTCGGTCACTTCTACCCAGGGAAAATCTGGAAATGTTGGTGGTGATCTACACACTGGTGAGCAGCTGTGTAACCTGACTCTGGATACAAGGACCCTCATAAATACTGACATAACTTTTGAACTTAAAGTGCCCCTATTGTGCTTTTTCGGATATTACCTTTAATGTAGTGTGTGTGTTATAGAGCTGTTTCTGAATGTAAAAGGTCTGCAAAGTTTCAAAGATCAAAGTCCACGACACATGGAGTTATTGTCTCCCAACCGAGTCTGAATTGCCTGAAACGAGTCGTCAGTATTTCCAGCCTTTACTTCCTGCTCCAACCTATGTAGATTTGTAACAAATTTGCATAATGCCCACCTATGGTCTTCATGGTCGTTCACTGCCCACGAGCAACGTCTACTGTGACCCCCTTAAACACTGTAGTTGTAGCTGAGGCATGGAAGAGTTTGGTTTGTGTCGAGAAGAGGATGTTTTCTGCACTGTGATAGCAAATCCACTTTGCATGCACTTTCAAATGATGAGGATGTGAAGAGTCAGTGGTTAAAATGCATTTTGGTCTACCAACCTAAGTGGTAGACCAATCACAACAGACTGGGCCATCTGACCAATCAGAGCAGAGTAGGCTTTAGGAAAGGAGGGGTTTAGGGGTTGATCTTTCCGTTTCAGACACCTTGAGAAAAGATGCTGCAATATATATTATGAGAAAATTAAAATGTTTTTTGACCTTGGATGCATGTAAACCTATTGTAGGAGACCTCCAAAACAAAATTAGGAACCTTTAAAATAGCAAAATGTCTGGTCTCAAGACATGGTTTGTATTATCTTGGACTTACTGGCATTTGTACTTGGACTTGTCTCTGTCTTGGGCATTGGGCTCGCTAAATATGTTCTTGGTCTTGACCAGGAGTAAAATGAATGTTTACTTTTACTTTCACATGCCTATAGTTTGACAAGAAGTAAACAATTCTTCTAGAAAACAGTATACTCATTGCACAATGCATGAATAAAGCCTAGCTGAGAAATAAGCTTGACCTTGAAAAGGATTTAATGTTTGTCAGTCTTGATCTTGACCTTGATTTGGCCTTGACCCCCTTAATTCAATTCAATTCAGTTTTATTTGTATAGCGCTTTTAACAGTGGAAACTCCCTGAGACGATATGAGGAAGAAACCTCGAGTGGAACCAGACTCAGAAGGGAACCCATCCTCACCTGGGTGACACCGGATAGTGCGATTATAAATAAATACACCCCTTCTATAACTGTGTGCTATATGATGAAACAAAGAGTGTAACTGTATAATCAGGAGATTCACCATAGTCTCAACATGAAGTCTATTCCGCTGAAATCATGAACTGTCCACCGATGGAGACCCTTAAGATTTGGTAATGACTTGATCTCGGCTATTCACGGTCTTGGACTTGTCTGGAACACAACAGTGGACTGTACTACAGCTCTAGTGTTTCCTCACCACTCTCCCCTCGGCTTGTGTGTTAGGGTTGTTGTGATGCCCGCAGGTAAAAAATGGACCTCTGCATCATGTCATGGACCTTGGCATCGGGTAGTGCTTCTAATAATGTTCACTAGATGATGACTGACTAAATAGTGTACGGTGTAGTCTGTAGTCAGTAGACAGTATAAATACCATGTGGTTTAGAATGCAGCCTTTTTTAATTATATTTTTGTTGTGTAATATTTGAGTGTTATGTTATAAATGTTCTCTCTTGTTGACCTCGCAGTTTATGAGAGATTGTGTGTTTTGTAACCAGATGCTATTTGAGGGGTGGGGAGGAGTGTGTGTAATTCTGAGCCCAAGTTCAGTTTTTCTGGTGTGTGTGTGTGTATGTGTTTATGTGTATGATTCCACCAGGAGACCCCAAGAACCCTTGTGTCTTTACACTCTATTAATTATACAGTGAATGGGACATCAGTGGCCCTGAAAGCATGTCCCATACGTGTGTCTCTGTCTGCTCTGGAGTGTGTGTGTGTGTGTGTGTGTGTGTGTGTGTGTGTGTGTGAGAGAGAGAGAGAGAGAGAGAGCGAGAGAGAGAGATTTGTGTGGTCTTGGTCATACATACATGGCTCCTGTTAGACTAGCTATGCAGGTCACACATAGTTTAATTTCTGGCTAAAACACACACAAACAGTTCTGTGCAAAATATTTATGTCCATGTAAATAAATTCTGAATAAGCATTGTGCCTTCAACAACAATGCAATTAAACATTTCTAAAATAATAATAATAAAAAAAAAGGACTCTAAATATCAGTAATGAATAAACCTGGTCAGTATTTGTCATGAGCGTTTGCCTTTAAAGCTGCATTGGTCCTCTCAGTCTCACTGTATTATTGTTTAAAAAAAGTTTTTTCTCTATCTTGGAGAACCTGACTCACTTCTTCTGCAGTAAAACCAGAACAGCCTCCATTATGCTTTTATCTGAAAAGTGCTTGATTTCTGAATATCTGTAAGACAAAACAAAATCTGTATGTCTGTAAGATTTACTTTATTTTTTGGAAAAATTACTAAAATTCAGAAATCTAAAATTTTCTCTTAAACTAAATGAACAAAAATGT
>NC_071255.1:38632927-38647927 GCF_023375685.1 Ictalurus furcatus
TCGGAGAGGGCGTGTCCTTCCTCTTGCTCCTCCCACCATATGAGGAAGTGTGTACGCCGCCTGGGCAAAACAACTTCTCGCCTCGATCTGGATTTTTTACCCTGCCTCTACAGATCTTTGAACTGGGTGAGAACACACACACACACTCACACTCACACACACACACTCACACACATACACACATTTTATCAGTAATAAAATGTCTATCTATCTATCTATCTATCTATCTATCTATTTATCTATCTATCTATCTATCTGTGTAGTTCATTTTGGAGCGTACTGTCCCACTTTTATCGGTCAGTACTGCCGTGCATCAGCCAGCTTGGATCTGGAGTTCCTCATTTCCCAGCAGGCTTTGCGGGAGGCGTTCTCAGAGTTTGAGCTGCTCACAGCCAAGCAGAGACATCAGAAAATCCAGGAGCTCTTACAGGTATATTATTACAGGGGTGTGTGTGTGTGTGTGTGTGTGTGTGGTACCTATTCAACCATTCTGAAGTTCTAGTAAGCTGAGTATAATTTTTATGAGCATGAAAATCTAGTTTGTTTGTAAAAAGTATAGCATCCTATGAAAGACTGTGTAAATGTCTTTCAAGGAGACTCACTAATGTAAACCTAGATTGAATGGCTATGGTTAGGGTTAGGGTTAGGTAACTTGTTGATGAGTTACCAATGCTCTGTAATGGTTGAGCTTAATTACTGGAAGATTTTATTGGTAACACTCAAGCAGTGCTAAGATTAAGTTTGTTAAAGGAACTTCAGTATGAGGATCATTAGAGTTTTAAGTTTCTTGTATCAAACTGTAGTTATCATCTGTTCAGTGATGGAGACTTGAGTGTAAACTGTAATTAGCTATTGCTGAAAGAACATCCACAGCCAACTTTAGGGTCTCTGTGGGGTACCATCCACACTAAACCCATGATGATCTGTCAGCTACCCATATGGGGCCATCTTCAGTAGCAGTGTGTGTCCAAGCAGAAATGGGTCCAGCAGGTGGATCAGACAGGTCTGGGGAGTGGGGGGGGGGGTTGTTTGGGGTGTGTGTGTACCTGGCAAGACTAGCTATGACAGAATACAGTAGGTCTTTTGAGTCTCAGTCTCAATATGGTTGAACTTGAGTGACGACTCAGTGCAGCTAGCAGACAGTCAGCTTAGCTTGTCTGCTTCCTGGCATTGACTCTGGATTGTCATCGATTAACTAGGCCTGTTCTGGGCAAGAAATGAGAGCAGCACCTTCCCGAGTGTGATGGATATCGTCCCGCCCTAACAGGCCAATCTTGCCCTAAAAAATACTCCAATTATCTATAAAGCCCACATAGATTTTGAATACAACCTGGACATCCAGCAGCTCAGACGACCATAACAGTGCCTTTATTCTTTAACCTTTTGATCTTTTGTTAAAAAATTCACAAAAATTCTCTGCTCTCATGGATATCGAACAATTGCAATCCAATTTTTTTAGCCAAAAAAATTTTTTTTTGTTAAATTTAGGTTTGCAACAACTATTAGCACCCCTATGAATTCATATTCAATATGAATTCGATATTAGTGGAGGGCGCTGTACATCGCCACACCACATTGGGATGGGGCCAGAGCATGTTACTGCATCGGACATCGCCTTTGCTAATATATACAACTCTACAATGTTATTCTTAGTAACTTCTGATTGACGAAGTAGTACTGCTGGAGCCCCTAAAGGTCTAGCTAATAACACAGTTGATTTCAGCCTTTTATGGAGTTTTGTGGGTGTGGCTAAATGTAAATCACTGTGCAGTCAGTGTGAATAATATTTTTTTTCTCTTAATGCCTAAAGTTCAGTATTTTGATAACCTAATTCTGTATGTGTATGTATGTGTGTGTGTGTGTGTGTGTGTGTGTGTGTATGTATGTGTGTGTATGTGTGTGTGTGTGTGCAGCAGGTGGATGAAGTTTGGCGTGAGGCTCGTTGGATGGTGGAGGTGTTACAATTTGCTCGTTATAAACAACAGCGTGGTGGTGTAAATCTTGGCTCCATCATCGACTTCAGCAAGGAGAACATTGTTGAAAAAACACCTTCTACATCTTCCCAGCCCGACTATCTCCCCTCACCTGTCCCCTCACCAGTCGAATCACCTGTCCCTTCACCTGATAGTGGACGCAAATACCCTGGTGAGAAACTTTCCACCTCTCCATCTCTTTTGTCTTTTCATTATCACTTTCCCCTTACTAAATCTAGTGCCCCTTATTCTGTTAATTGCCCCATTGGGTTTTATTGCCTCGATTTCTTTCGAAGTTGAATGTTTCTGTACTCTGTAGATCCACTGTCTGATGATGAAGGTTCCTTGGAAGTCTTCCTTACTCCAGACAGTGATTATAGCTCCAGCCCACGAGACCTTGACCTCCTTCCACCGTCACACCCCCTCCCTTACACACACACTCTTGCTCAGCCAGATGTGCTATGCTCGGGGGGTGGAGTCAGAGCAGGGCCAGAGCTGATAGACAGTGACTTTGTCCTGCCGAGTCGTCAGATCGAGCTCCTGCGCATCACGGAGAAAAAAACCGCCTTGTGTGTGCGTACCAGCAGCCTTGAAGCCCCACCCACTCCATCAGCAACAACACCAAACCCCTCCCCTTCAAAAGTTTGGCCACGCCCTGGACCCGTACGCTCCCTATCAGAGGACAGCGGGAGGAAACAGAACTCCTCCCACTGCAGAAACTCGGCTCACAGAACCTGCTATTCAACAGTCAGGATTTACCCACAATACCACACGGGGCTTCCCAAGGAGACTAGTGTCAAGGTGAGGCACAACAAACAAAACATATTTCATTGGTGTGTTAGCTTGCTAGCACATAGTCTAGATACTAACAAAGAGCATCGGCTGAGCATTCTGGGTAAGTAGTCCAGCTAACAGGTTTCCGCTGATAAAGGACATCACTAAAGGACACCACATCTGCCAATGACAAACTAGGGACATGTAGATACATCACACGGAACATTCTAGATCCACGCTGTTGATGATTTTAGAACTGTTTTAAGGAGCTTAGATTTGCACAGAAGAACCACAGACAGTACTGTCGAGCCGCACAGGGGGTTCTATAACCACCCCGAGGGTTCAAGAATCACAAGTAGATAGCCAACACTGAAAATTTTAGAGCTGTACAAAGGATTATAGAAATGCACTGAGGACCGTACTATAGATATAGAGGACCACACTATCGATAGAACCACACTATTGATGATTTCAGAGCTGGAGTGGGGACAGCAGAACCACACCGAAGATTCTAGAGCAACATAGAGGGTTCTATAACAACACTGAGTATTCTAGAATTACATTGATTTGCACTGTGGATCGTAAGTAAAACAGGGATGTTAAAATTGCACAGAGAATTCGAGAACCACACCGAGAGTTCTAGAGACAAGCTAAGGATTCTAGAACTGCACTGAGGAACTACACTAAGGATTCTAGTACACAGGGGTCATTCTAGAACCCCACCGCAAATTGTTTTTCTATTTTTTAATAATTTCTTTCTAGAAAAGTAGTCATTATATTGTACACTTTGTGTGTGTGTGTGTGTGTGTGTGTGTGTGTGTGTGTGTTTTCTTTGCAGCTGAGAGTGACGATACACACCACGGCGAGGGAGATGGTGCAGCTGGTGGTTCAGGAGATAAACGGACTGTGTGCACGTCTCCAGACTGCAGCCCGGCAGTGTGTGTGCCCTGCGCAGGTGTGTGTGTGTGGAGCGGAAGTGTGTGTGTATGAATCAGAGCAGCTGGACCACTTTGCCCTCGTCCTGCTCACGGAGGGACGGGAGAAATGGCTGCAGGATGAGTTCTGTCCTCTCACACTCCAGAACCCATGGACTCATGGCAGGCTGTGTGTACGATTTAAACAGTGTTCCCCTCTTGCTCTACAGCACAGCAGAGCCACTGCGGTGTAGCACACACACACACACACACACACACACACACACACACAGTTACATTAACACAATAATTTATAGGCAATAAGAGTTATGAGAGCAGTGGCTTCAGAATAGAAAGACCAGAGAGAACTGATCAAAACTCAACTACATTTTACTTCCAGCGGAGCAGAACTGAACAGAACCAGCCAGAACTGGACTTATCAGAACTGCATATCGCTTCCATGCTTTTTATAGACATGTGGTTAACTGTACTGTACCTGTGATGTAATTAACACATCTTTTTACACACACACACACACACACACACACACACACACACACACAGTTGTAATGTTTTAAATACACTCGGAATAGAAGTGAACACCTTCACCCACAGTTCTGCTGAATGTTCTGAAGAGGAGCAACGTGATGATGTCATCAAATGAGTATCAGCCAATCGCATACAGTCTTTATGCACACATTTAATGTAAACATAAACTAGGTGCATGAAAACACACTCTATACCAACAACATCATCTCTGACATTCTCATCAGTACCAATCAGATTCTAGAACCATTCTCAGGATTATAGAGCCACACTGAGCATTTAAAAACAATAGTGAGCATTCTAGAGCCACGTTGTTGGTTGTAGAACCATAATGAGTAATGTGGGTCCACACTGAATATTGTAGACCTGCACTGAGGATTTCAGAACCATAATGAGGATTCTAGAGCCTTTTATTTTTGCCATGTACGCGGGTCAGGAAAACAAAATGACGCTCTAGTTCTGTCCCAGATGATATACTATACACTTATACTATGCATTATACACTCTGCCATCTAGTGTATGAATTTTAGAAGGGAGGTATCGTCTCAAATGGCACACTTTCAGTAGTTTCCCGGTCTCTGGCAAATTATGTCATGGCACTAGCATTAGCGAAATAGCCAAACAGATAACAAAAATGAACTGGTACATTTTACTGTTTATGTTAATGTTTCCTTTTATGGCCAACAAGACCTCAGTCAACGTCAGACAGAGGCGTAATAGTCTCTGCAGGCGAATTTTGCGTTCACAATTTAAAAATCATCAAGCCTGATATAGCCCCTCCCCGTCTGCTACGTAAGGAAAGCTGCGACCGTTGAGTGAAGTGTCCATCGTTCCACACTTGGTTTTTTTTGGTTGAATGAGTGCATCATCCGGAACCTTAAAGTGCACTTTGTTTTTTTGGTTTTTCAGAGTGAACACACTAATCACACTATTTATACTACAGAATGGCGTGGAATAGTGCACGTGTGTGATTTGGGACGCACCTTCTGTGTTTCGGTTTAAATTCTCCATATTGGGTGAATGCACTGAAAACTCATGGACTGAACTAAACACCCACCAGATATTACTATGAAATGTAGATTAAGATGATTTTCTTAATTCACACATCTGTCCGCTGGCAGTTAACTCTGCTTTGGGCGTGGCTAGCAGATGACTGACAGTCTTACAGGGAATAACCGCTGATGTTATCCGTGATGTTATTAAATGCTCTGAAGTCAGTGTAAATCATGGGTCATTCAGTTTAAGAGGATTTTCAGAAACATTTTTGCGCTGTACTGCTGAAAATGTTTTTCTTTCCACACTGAAATGACTGTCTTCCTGATCAGCAGTGTGTGTGTGTGTGTGTGTGTGTGTGTGTGTGTTAGCATCTGGCAATGTAGATTTATTTTCACTGGATTGATCTGGAGTCATGACCAGTGATGTACAGTAAAGTTTTACACTGGAAACATGAAACTGGCTGCTGCTCATCTCTCTCTCTCTCTCTCTCTCTCTCTCTCTCTCTCTCTCTCAAACAGACACACACACACACACACACACATACAATTATATTTAAGTATTATTTTAAACCGCAAAGTTTGAGAGTTTGACTCCAAGCTGAGGATTCTAAATCCACACAGAGAATTGAGGATCCTAGTTGAAGATTCTAGAATCACACAGAGGATCTAGAGCTACAGAGAGGACCCTAGAACCACAATGAGGATTCTATAACCACACTGAGGATTCTAGAACTGCACTCAGTTCTATTAGCTGAAGAAGCCATGGATGAATGCAAAGGTTCTTCAAAAATTTCTGGAGGTACTTCAAAAATGCTGACCCCATCCGTGTGTGGCACAGAATTCAAATTCTCACAGACTATTCAATTCAATTCAATTCAATTCAATTCAATTCAATTCAGTTCAGCTTTATCTGTATTGTGCTTTTTACAATGGACGTTGTCTCAAAGCAGCTTTACAGAAACATATAAACACAGGATACAGATTTTAAATGTGTGAATTTATCCCTATTGAGCAGACGGTGGTGACAGTGGAGAGGAAAAACTCCCTAAGACGAAATGAGGAAGAACCTGGAGAGGAACCAGACTCAGAAGGGAACCCGTCCTCATCTGGGTAACAATGGATAGTGTGAAAGTAAAAGAAAGTTCATTATGGACTACAAACCATCCAGCTCTCACCCAGACACCAGTGATGCCTCCCTTTCTGACAATCTAAATAACTTTGCTCACTTTGACCACCGAACGATGTCCCGCTTTCCTTCTCCACCAGCAGCGTTTACACTACTCTGAGCACAGTGAGCACACAAGGCTGCTGGCGCTGACGGGATCCCAGGTCATGTGCTCAGGGCCTGTGCAGAACAGTTATATGGACACACATATGTCAAAACAACACCTTTTCATCATTCCCATATCTAACTGAAAATCATGGACTAGAAAATAAACATTTCCTTGAATTTCTACAACTTAAATCCATTATATGATCTAAAATCAACCTAAAAGACAATACATTATACCTCCACCCATTAGTATCAGAACTACTAAATATATCACAACCAACTAAAGTCTTATCCAAAATATATAAAATAATATCCAAATCCAAATCCTCAATAACCGTAACCTGTAAAAAATGGGAAAACAACTTAGCAATCACACCTAGAGATGACTTTTGGTGACAGATATTACAGAACATGTCCCTCATAGGTAATAACACTAGTCTGCACCTGATACAATACACAATAATCCACAGAACTCATTACACAGCTCATATGATGTATAGAATGAGCATCAAGGAATCAGACATCTGCACACAGTACACACAAAATAAACCAGACGATTACATCCCACTTACCCCTTCACTTTATCTACTTGGAGATATGTCTGGGATCAACATTACAAAAGAAAACACAACCATCCTCCTTACAGCGCTAATCATCTCCAAGAAAACCGAAACTAGAACAAACTGGAAATCAAAGAACAATATTAATATCACACATGGAAAAACCTAATGATGAACTACATAATAATGGAAAAAACTGATCACCTACACACACCACCGATCACCTACATACACCACCGATCACCTACACGCACCACCGATCACACACTGCTGATCACCTACACGCACCAGTGATCACCTACACACACCAGTGATCACCTACACACACCAGTGATCACCTACACGTACCACCGATCACCTACACGCACCGCCGATCACTTACACATACCACCGATCACCTACACACACCACCGATCACCTACACACACCAGTGATCACCTACACATACCACCGATCACCTACACGCACCAGTGATCACCTACACGCACCGCCGATCACCTACACACACCAGTGATCACTTACACATACCACCGATCACCTACACGCACCGCCGATCACTTACACATACCACCGATCACCTACACACACCACCGATCACCTACACACACCAGTGATCACCTACACGCACCACCTATCACCTACATGCACCACCGATCACCTACATGCACCAGTGATCACCTACACGCACCACCAATCACCTACACGCACCACCTATCACCTACACACACCAGTGATCACCTACATGCACCACCGATCACCTACATGCACCACCGATCACCTACACGCACCAGTGATCACCTACACATACCACCGATCACCTACACATACCACTGATCACCTACACGCACCGCCGATCACTTACACATACCACCGATCACCTACACACACCACCGATCACCTACACACACCAGTGATCACCTACACATACCACTGATCACCTACACGCACCAGTGATCACCTACACGCACCGCCGATCACCTACATGCACCGCCGATCACTTACACATACCACCGATCACCTACACACACCACCGATCACCTACACACACCAGTGATCACCTACACGCAACACCGATCACCTACACACACCAGTGATCCCCTACACGCACCACCGATCATGCACCGCCGATCACCTACACACACCAGTGATCACCTACACGCACCACCTATCACCTACATGCACCACCTGTCACCTACATGCACCACTGATCACCTACATGCACCAGTGATCACCTACATGCACCACCGATCACCTACACGCACCAGTGATCACCTACACATACCACCGATCACCTACATGCACCACCAATCACACACTGCTGATCACCTACACGCACCAGTGATCACCTACACGCACCACCGATCACCTACACACACCAGTGACCACCTACACATACCACCGATCACCTACACATATCACCAATCACCTACATGCACCACTGATCACCTACACACACCACCGATCACCTACACACACCAGTGATCACCTACTCATACCACCGATCACCTACACGCACCAGTGATCACCTACACGCACCGCCGATCACCTACACGCACCAGTGATCACCTACACATACCACCGATCACCTACACGCACCACCGATCACACACTGCTGATCACCTACACGCACCAGTGATCACCTACACACACCAGTGATCACCTACACGCACCACCGATCACCTACACACACCAGTGATCACCTACACGCACCACCGATCATGCACCGCCGATCACCTACACACACCAGTGATAACCTACATGCACCACCGATCACCTACATGCACCAGTGATCACCTACATGCACCACCGATAACCTACACGCACCAGTAATCACCTACATGCATCACTGATCACCTATACACACCATTGATCACCTACACATACCACCGTTCACCTACACACACCACCGATCACCTACACACACCACCGATCACCTACACACACCACCGATCACACACTGCTGATCACCTACACGCACCAGTGATCACCTACACACACCAGTGATCACCTACACGCACCACCGATCACCTACACACACCAGTGATCCCCTACACGCACCACCGATCATGCACCGCCGATCACCTACACACACCAGTGATCACCTACACACACCAGTGATCACCTACACGCAACACCGATCATGCACCGCCGATCACCTATACACACCAGTGATCCCCTACACGCACCACCGATCATGCACCGCCGATCACCTACACACACTAGTGATCACCTACACGCACCAGTGATCACCTACATGTACCACTGATCACCTACACGCACCGCCGATCACTTACACATACCACCGATCACCTACACACACCACCGATCACCTATACACACCAGTGATCACCTACACATACCACCGATCACCTACACGCACCAGTGATCACCTACACGCACCACCGATCACCTATACACACCAGTGATCACCTACACATACCACCGATCACCTACACGCACCAGTGATCACCTACACGCACCACCGATCACCTACACGCACCAGTGATCACCTACACATACCACCGATCACCTACACGCACCACCGATCACACACTGCTGATCACCTACACGCACCAGTGATCACCTACACACACCAGTGATCACCTACACGCAACACCGATCATGCACTGCCGATCACCTACATGCACCACCTGTCACCTACATGCACCACCGATCACCTACATGCACCAGTGATCACCTACATGCACCACCGATAACCTACACGCACCAGTAATCACCTACATGCATCACTGATCACCTATACACACCATTGATCACCTACACATACCACCGATCACCTACACGCACCACCGATCACCTACACACACCACCGATCACCTACACACACCACCGATCACACACTGCTGATCACCTACACGCACCAGTGATCACCTACACACACCAGTGATCACCTACACGCACCACCGATCACCTACACACACCAGTGATCACCTACACGCACGACCGATCACCTACACATACCACCGATCACCTACACGCACCGCCGATCACTTACACATACCACCGATCACCTACACACACCACTGATCACCTACACACACCAGTGATCACCTACACATACCTCCGATCACCTACACGCACCAGTGATCACCTACACGCACCGCCGATCACCTACACACACCAGTGATCACCTACACATACCACCGATCACCTACACGCACCACCGATCACACACTGCTGATCACCTACACGCACCACCGATCACCTACACACACCAGTGATCACCTACATGCACCACCGATCACCTACACATACCACCGATCACCTACACGCACCGCCGATCACACACTGCTGATCACCTACACGCACCAGTGATCACCTACACACACCAGTGATCACCTACACGCAACACTGATCATGCACCGCCGATCACCTACACACACCAGTGATCCCCTACACGCACCACCGATCATGCACCGCCGATCACCTACACACACCAGTGATCACCTACACACACCAGTGATCACCTACACGCAACACCGATCATGCACCGCCGATCACCTATACACACCAGTGATCCCCTACACGCACCACCGATCATGCACCGCCGATCACCTACACACACTAGTGATCACCTACACGCACCAGTGATCACCTACATGTACCACTGATCACCTACACGCACCGCCGATCACTTACACATACCACCGATCACCTACACACACCACCGATCACCTATACACACCAGTGATCACCTACACATACCACCGATCACCTACACGCACCAGTGATCACCTACACGCACCACCGATCACCTACACGCACCAGTGATCACCTACACATACCACCGATCACCTACACGCACCACCTATCAACTACATGCACCACCTGTCACCTACATGCACCACCGATCACCTACACGCACCAGTGATCACCTACACGCACCGCCGATCACCTACACACACCAGTGATCACCTACACATACCACCGATCACCTACACGCACCACCGATCACACACTGCTGATCACCTACATGCACCACCGATCACCTACACACACCAGTGATCACCTACACATACCACCGATCACCTACACGCACCGCCGATCACTTACACATACCACCGATCACCTACACACACCACTGATCACCTACACACACCAGTGATCACCTACACATACCACCGATCACCTACACGCACCAGTGATCACCTACACGCACCGCCGATCACCTACACACACCAGTGATCACCTACACATACCACCGATCACCTACACGCACCACCGATCACACACTGCTGATCACCTACACGCACCAGTGATCACCTACACACACCAGTGATCACCTACACGCAACACCGATCATGCACTGCCGATCACCTACATGCACCACCTGTCACCTACATGCACCACCGATCACCTACATGCACCAGTGATCACCTACATGCACCACCGATAACCTACACGCACCAGTAATCACCTACATGCATCACTGATCACCTATACACACCATTGATCACCTACACATACCACCGATCACCTACACGCACCACCGATCACCTACACACACCACCGATCACCTACACACACCACCGATCACACACTGCTGATCACCTACACGCACCAGTGATCACCTACACACACCAGTGATCACCTACACGCACCACCGATCACCTACACACACCAGTGATCGCCTACACGCACGACCGATCACCTACACATACCACCGATCACCTACACGCACCGCCGATCACTTACACATACCACCGATCACCTACACACACCACTGATCACCTACACACACCAGTGATCACCTACACATACCTCCGATCACCTACACACACCAGTGATCACCTACACATACCACCGATCACCTACACGCACCACCGATCACACACTGCTGATCACCTACATGCACCACCGATCACCTACACACACCAGTGATCACCTACACATACCACCGATCACCTACACGCACCGCCGATCACTTACACATACCACCGATCACCTACACACACCACTGATCACCTACACACACCAGTGATCACCTACACATACCACCGATCACCTACACGCACCAGTGATCACCTACACGCACCGCCGATCACCTACACACACCAGTGATCACCTACACATACCACCGATCACCTACACGTACCACCGATCACACACTGCTGATCACCTACACGCACCAGTGATCACCTACACACACCAGTGATCACCTACACGCAACACCGATCATGCACTGCCGATCACCTACATGCACCACCTGTCACCTACATGCACCACCGATCACCTACATGCACCAGTGATCACCTACATGCACCACCGATAACCTACACGCACCAGTAATCACCTACATGCATCACTGATCACCTATACACACCATTGATCACCTACACATACCACCGATCACCTACACGCACCACCGATCACCTACACACACCACCGATCACCTACACACACCACCGATCACACACTGCTGATCACCTACACGCACCAGTGATCACCTACACACACCAGTGATCACCTACACGCACCACCGATCACCTACACACACCAGTGATCGCCTACACGCACGACCGATCACCTACACATACCACCGATCACCTACACGCACCGCCGATCACTTACACATACCACCGATCACCTACACACACCACTGATCACCTACACACACCAGTGATCACCTACACATACCTCCGATCACCTACACGCACCAGTGATCACCTACACGCACCGCCGATCACCTACACACACCAGTGATCACCTACACATACCACCGATCACCTACACGCACCACCGATCACACACTGCTGATCACCTACACGCACCACCGATCACCTACACATACCACCGATCACCTACACGCACCGCCGATCACACACTGCTGATCACCTACACGCACCAGTGATCACCTACACACACCAGTGATCACCTACACGCAACACCGATCATGCACCGCCGATCACCTACACACACCAGTGATCCCCTACACGCACCACCGATCATGCACCGCCGATCACCTACACACACCAGTGATCACCTACACACACCAGTGATCACCTACACGCAACACCGATCATGCACCGCCGATCACCTACACACACCAGTGATCCCCTACACGCACCACCGATCATGCACCGCCGATCACCTACACACACTAGTGATCACCTACACGCACCAGTGATCACCTACATGTACCACTGATCACCTACACGCACCGCCGATCACTTACACATACCACCGATCACCTACACACACCACCGATCACCTATACACACCAGTGATCACCTACACATACCACCGATCACCTACACGCACCAGTGATCACCTACACGCACCACCGATCACCTACACGCACCAGTGATCACCTACACATACCACCGATCACCTACACGCACCACCTATCAACTACATGCACCACCTGTCACCTACATGCACCACTGATCACCTACACGCACCAGTGATCACCTACACGCACCGCCGATCACCTACACACACCAGTGATCACCTACACATACCACCGATCACCTACATGCACCACCGATCACCTACACACACCAGTGATCACCTACACATACCACCGATCACCTACACGCACCGCCGATCACTTACACATACCACCGATCACCTACACACACCACTGATCACCTACACACACCAGTGATCACCTACACATACCACCGATCACCTACACGCACCAGTGATCACCTACACGCACCACCGATCACCTACACGCACCAGTGATCACCTACACATACCACCGATCACCTACACGCACCACCTATCAACTACATGCACCACCTGTCACCTACATGCACCACCGATCACCTACACGCACCAGTGATCACCTACACGCACCACCGATCACCTACACGCACCAGTGATCACCTACACATACCACCGATCACCTACACGCACCACCTATCAACTACATGCACCACCTGTCACCTACACACACCAGTGATCACCTACACGCACTACCGATCACCTACACACACCAGTGATCACCTACACGCACCACCGATCACCTACACGCACCAGTGATCACCTACACATACCACCGATCACCTACACGCACCACTGATCACACACTGCTGATCACCTACACGCACCAGTGATCACCTACACACACCAGTGATCACCTACACATACCACCGATCACCTACACGCACCAGTGATCACCTACACATACCACCGATCACCTACATGCACCAGTGATCACCTACACGCACCGCCGACCACCTACACACACCAGTGATCACCTACACATACCACCGATCACCTACACGCACCACCGTTCACACACTGTTGATCACCTACACGCACCAGTGATCACCTACACGCACCACCGATCACCTACACACACCAGTGATCACCTACACGCACCACCGATCACCTACACACACCAGTGATCACCTACACGCACCACCGATCATGCACCGCCGATCACCTACACACACCAGTGATAACCTACACGCACCACCTGTCACCTACATGCACCACCGATCACCTACACGCACCAGTGATCACCTACCTGCATCACTGATCACCTATACACACCAGTGATCACCTACACATACCACTGATCACCTACACGCACCACCGATCACCTACACACACCACCGATCACCTACACACACCAATGATCACCTACACACACACCGCCGATCACCTACACACACACCAGGGAATACAATAGCCAACAGTACAGCTTCTACAGACCATCCACATAATCAAAGCCAAACCACACACCTTAAACAGGATGCTCACGAACACAGGTAAATAAACTACACATACATGCATACACTCACAGAATCCAAAGTCCGTGTTATACCTATTAATTATACATATTAATTATACATTTTAATTTACTCAACTAACATTTCAAATATTACACACTTTCCCCCTGTATTCCCCCAAACCCATCGCTTTGATAAGTATCAAATATCTCAGTCACATCCACTGTCTTGTCTTGTCTACTACTCCATCTTATAACTGTCC
>NC_071255.1:38652927-38675427 GCF_023375685.1 Ictalurus furcatus
CAGGCTGAAAACATATTTGTTTACTCAAGCTTTTTGTGAATAGTTTTTTTCTTAGTAAAAGGAGCAGATCTAGAGGATCACAGGTATAGTGTTGAGGTGAACTGGGATGTTTGGATGCTGTCACCCCCCACTTTCACACCTTCACCCAGGTGTGTTGATGGTGGAGTGACTGGCTGCATTATGTCCCAGGGAGTCCTCATGTCTGTGTTCCCTTCTGGTTCTCCCTTTTAGTTATGATGTCATAGCTAGTCTTGCAGGAGTCCCTGCTTTCCCTCACACACAGTACATTGTCCTTCACCATTACAGGGCAATAAGCATACCTAATAATCTCTCTCTCTCTCTCTCTCTCTCTCTCTCTCTCTCTCTCTCTCTCTCTTTCTATCGAGCTACACATGATACTCCTGAGATGCCAGTGAACCTGACCCCTTTTGCTCTCCGGACCTGCCTGATCCATCCTGATGTTCTACTTCTGGTTGGAGTTCTCATCATTTGGAAGTCACATGCTGCTGCTGAGGATGTCCCACATGGTGCAGACTAAAGATCATTGAGATTACTGAGGATGGTTCCACTTAAAAACCATGAAGATGGCTTTGGACCTCAGTTCATATGAACAGTTATGCTATGATAGCTTTAGCATTACAATTACCACAAACAGTTCTACACTCGAGTCTCCATCAGTGAACAGTGGAGAAGTTCAACACAACAGACTTCCTGTAGAAACTGTAATGAATTTCCTGGTTACACAACTGCACTATTTGAGCATGCAGTATTAGTACATTTTTAGAAGGGGTGTATTTATTTATAATCGCACTATCTTTTGTCACCCAGATGAAAAAAGTTCCCTTTTGAGTCTGGTTCCTCTCAAGGTTTCTTCCTCATATCGTCTCAGGGAGTTTTTGTTCACCACCGTCGCCTCTGGCTGCTCATTAGAGATAAATTCCTACATTAAAAATCTGCTGTATGTACCAAAGCAGCTTCACAGGATAATATCCATTGTTAAAAGTGCATACAAGTAAAACTGAATTGAATCGAATTTAATTGAATATTGTCTCTCAGTGCAGTGTATCAGAGAACTCACATGAACATTTTTTCATTTTGCTAATTCACCCTCACAGCATAGAACCTCGAACTGCACTGAGGAATCTAGAACCACACTTATTATTCCTGAAACACACTTAAGGTTGTAGAAAAGCACAGAGGAGTCCAAAACTGCAATAAATAATTTGGAACCATATTTGGAAGTGCACTGATGTTTCCACATACCACACTGAACTTCCCTAAGATGTGTAGAACTGCATAAATTATTCCATAAACACACTAGTACAGCTAGTACAGATAGTACAGCTGTGCTTACTGGAATATCTAGAACTGCACTGAGAACTGTGTAACTGCTCACTGTAGATTCTAGGACTGTGTTGTGAATTCTGTGAACATCACTAAGGTACCTAGAATGACAATGAGAATTCTAGAGCAACTTCAAGCATTCTAGAACCACACTGAGGATTTGAAGCCACAATAAGTGTTCTAGAGCTGCACCGAGGAGTCCAGCACTGCACTGAGCATTGTAGAACTGTACTAAACAGCATGGAACCACATGAGGATTGTAGAACTACATTGAGGATTCTAGGAACAAATTAACTGAAAATTGCTTAATATTCTAGAGTTTCCCTAAGAAATGTTCAACTGCACTGAGAACCACACTCATCGTTTCAGATACTATAGAGGACTGTACAGCTGTTTACTAGAACTGTGCCAAGGGTTCTAGAGCTGCATTCGTCATTCTTCATCACTATTAAATGAGCAAGTAAAGAAAATGACGGCAGAGAGAGACGATCCAGTTCAGGCGGTACAGGTCAAACCACGTTATAGGAGAGGGAATCATCATTCAAGTTCAGCCTGTCTGCGCTTCTGCTCGTAAGTCATGCTTCTGATGCGGTTCAGACAGACACCTAGCTAACTCACCACAGTGCCCTGCTGCAAAAGTTCATTCTAACTTGTGCAATAAGAAAGGACATTTTGCTCGAGTGTGCAGTTCAGCCCCAACCGGTGATGTGCACGAAGTGCAAGTGAATGACGTCACTATGCTGTGTTTAGAGAATTCTGCCGAAGTACCAAAGAAACTCTGTTATGAAGTTACTGTCAATACCCCTACCTCCTCTGGCACCATAATACAGTTTATTGTGGATACGGGCTCTTCTGTGTCATACTGCCATTTCAGATATACAACACTTCAGTGCGATGCCGTTGTCTACACCTTCCATCCGACCTGTGACTCATACAGTACAGTATATTGCTGAATCTGGGTTTTTCCAAATTCCCACTACTGTTTTAAATTCCTAAATTTGGACTTGCTTTTTTTCCCATTGGGCCCAAAAGCACACAATTTTCACAGAATTCAGAGTTTTGTATTAACCTCACATTAAAATGCCAGTAAATTATATATTAAAATTAACAGAAATTAAATTATGATATGTAAAGTCATGGGGTTTATGCAACAGTTCATAACTGCAACAAAACTCATTATTGAGTCATTATTGAGACTATTGAGTCTTGGAGCACTAACACCATTTTTACCCAAATGTACTACCTATCACATCCATGCAATATCATCCATCTATCCATCCATTTCAGTATGGCTTATCCTACACAGGGTCGTGGGGAGCCTGGAGCCTGTCCCAGGGAACTTGAGGTACACCCTGGACAAGCGTGGGACACGGTGCCAACCCATCGCAGGGCACAATCACAAACACTCACAATTTAGAAATGCCAATCAGGCCAAAGCGCATGTCTTTGGACTGGGGAAAAAACCTGGAGTACCTGGAGTGTCTGAGAGTGTTTTTTTTAATTCTTCAAATTCCTCTGCACACTCTCTGCCATTGTTTAGATATTTACTAATATAAAGTTGACTGGTTCGATGTTTGCTTTAACCAACAGTAGTCTTCCCTTTACTCCTTCTAGTATTCACAAAACATTTACTCATAGACCATATGCAAAAGGTGTTCCTAAAGGTACCCCTGTGCTAAAATTTGTTCCATGTCTAAAAGTACATTGATCTTTCCATCATATTTCCCATTCTATTTCAGTGGTCTGAGGTTCCTGGAGGAACACAATCTGAAGTCTTTTCTGCTCTATAATCTCAGATAACACAGCTCACTTTCTTTTAAACATTTATATTAAGTATGTCATAGAGGTGATGAAGAGGAAAAAAGAGAAGGATGCATGGTTATTTCCTTTTATTTTGGCTATTATGCTTTCTGGATAGATTTGACAAACTTTGAACACCATGAACACTTTTCTCTCATATTTAACCTTAAAATAAATATCGAGTATTTGCATTGGTGGATCAGAATACTTGTTGAAATGGTATGTCATGTTTTAGAGCTGGGTTTTAACATCCTGGATAAATTGCCTGAATAAAGTGCATTAATTCTCATTAGGGATGAAGGGTGGACAGTTTGAAACAATTATGAGACTGTTCTCTATGAGTTTGTTAACTGGACTCTCTTCAACAAGAAAAACAACTACTTTTTCTTTATTTGGCTTTATTCATGCGTGAGGCAGACTCAATGTTCTCAAAACCAACTTTCCAACAGCAAGAAGAACATCTTCAACTGATATTTGTGGCTCAGGCACACACCTTGGGCCATGGCGAAGTGATAGGAATGGATTTACACACACAAAAAAGCTACTTCCCAGCATGCACTGAGAGAGAGAGAGAGAGAGAGAGAGAGAGAGAGAGAGAGAATGTCTGAGAGGCTTAGAAGCACATTTGATGGAGTAGATGAGCCAGAGCAGCTGAGTGTGTGTGTGTGTGTGTGTGTGTGTGTCTCTCTGAACACTATCGCCAGGGCCACAGTGACCCCCGTCACAGCCAAATTTGGCACAATCTAACATCAAAAGATAACACACACACACACACACACACACACAAAGCTATTGTTGAGGAATATGATTGCTTTGATGAAAGAACAGATGGATGGAGAGATGTTCTTTGTTCTATAGTTACACTAATGTCCGGCCAGGCAGGACACACACATACATGCACACACAGAGTCAGAAGAAAGTATTCTGCGTGTATTTGTGCATTGCTGTGTTTCTGCTGTTGTTCTGTTAATTTTGTTTTTCCTCTTCAGAATATTTATGTCATGAATACACTGAGGGTTGTAGAGTTGCTAGAGTTGAGCATGTATAATCGACCAAACCACAACATGTGTTTTAGAGTTAAGTTAAGGATTATGGAAGCCACACTGACTGAGGAATCTAGAACCACACTCACTGAAGATTCCAGAATTATCCTGGAGGATTCTAGAACCTTACTAAGTATTTCAATTCAGTTCAGTTTTATCTGTATAACATGTTTAACAGTGGACATTGTCCCAGAGCAGCTTTACAGAAATATATACATTCAGGATATAGATTTTAAATGTATGAATTTATCACTAATGAGCAGCCAGAGGAGACGGTGGTGAGGAAAAACTCCCTGAGACGATATGAGGAAGAAACCTTGAGAGGAACCAGACTCAAAAGGGAACCCGTCCTCATCTGGGTGACACCGGATAGTGCGATTATAAATAAATACACCCCTTCTATAAATGTGCTAATACTACATGCTCAAATAGTGCAGTTGTGTAACCAGGAAATTCATTACAGTTTCTACATGAAGTCTGTTGTGTTGAACTTCTCCACTGTTCACTGATGGAGACTTGAGTGCAAAACTGTTTGTGGTAATTGTAGTGCTAAAGCTATCATAGCATACAGTATCTCACAAAAGTGAGTACACCCCTCACAGTTTTGTAAATATTTGATTATATCTTTTCATGTGACGACACTGAAGAAATGACACTTTGCTACAATGTAAAGTAGTGAGTGTACAGCTTGTGTAACAGTGTAAATTTGCTGTCCCCTCAAAATAACTCAACACACAGCCATTAATGTCTAAACCGCTGGCAACAAAAGTGAGTACACCCCTAAGTGAAAATGTCCAAATTGGGCCCAATTAGCCATTTTCCCTCCCCGGTGTCATGTGACTTGTTAGTGTTACAAGGTCTCAGGTGTGAATGGGGAGCAGGTGTGTTAAATTTGGTGTCATCGCTCTCACACTCCCTCATACTGGTCACTGGAAGTTCAACATGGCACCTCATGGCAAAGAACTCTCTGAGGATCTGAAAAAAAGAATTGTTGCTCTACATAAAGATGGCCTAGGCTATAAGAAGATTACCAAGACCCTGACACTGAGCTGCAGCACGGTGGCCAAGACCATACAGCGGTTTAACAGGACAGGTTCCACTCAGAACAGGCCTCGCCATGGTCGACCAAAGAAGTTGAGTGCACGTGCTCAGCGTCATATCCAGAGGTTGTCTTTGGGAAATAGACGTATGAGTGCTGCCAGCATTGCTGCAGAGGTTGAAGGGGTGGGGGGTCAGCCTGTCAGTGCTCAGACCATACGCCTCACACTGCATCAAATTGGTCTGCATGGCTGTTGTCCCAGAAGGAAGCCTCTTCTAAAGATGATGCACAGGAAAGCCCGCAAACAGTTTGCTGAAGACAAGCAGACTAAGGACATGGATGACTGGAACCATGTCCTGTGGTCTGATGAGACCAAGATAAACTTATTTGGTTCAGATGGTGTCAAGCGTGTGTGGCGGCAACCAGGTGCTGAGTACAAAGACAAGTGTGTCTTGCCTACAGTCAAGCATGGTGGTGGGAGTGTCATGGTCTGGGGCTGCATGAGTGCTGCCGGCACTGGGGAGCTACAGTTCATTGAGGGAACCATGAATGCCAACATATACTGTGACATACTGAAGCAGAGCATGATCAGTATGCAGTATTCTAGCATGATAACGACCCCAAACACAACTCCAAGACGACCACTGCCTTGCTAAAGAAGCTGAGGGTGAAGGTGATGGACTGGCCAAGCATGTCTCCAGACCTAAACCCTATTGAGCATCTGTGGGGCATCCTCAAACGGAAGGTGGAGGAGCACAAGGTCTCTAACATCCACCAGCTCCGTGATGTCATCATGAAGGAGTGGAAGAGGACTCCAGTGGAACCTGTGAAGCTCTGGTGAACTCCATGCCCAAGAGGGTTAAGGCAGTGCTGGAAAATAATGGTGGCCAAACAAAATATTGACACTTTGGGCCCAATTTGGACATTTTCACTTAGGGGTGTACTCACTTTTGTTGGCAGCGGTTTAGACATTAATGGCTGTGTGTTGAGTTATTTTGAGGGGACAGCAAATTTACACTGTTACACAAGCTGTACACTCACTACTTTACACTGTAGCAAAGTGTCATTTCTTCAGTGTTGTCACATGAAAAGATATCATCAAATATTTACAAAAATGTGAGGGGTGTACTCACTTGTGTGAGATACTGTAACTGTTCATATGAACTGAGGTCCAAAGCCATCTTTATGGTGTTTAAGTGGAACCATCCTCAGTAATCTCAGTGATCTTTAGGCTGCACCATGTGGGACATCCTCAGCAGCAGCATGTGACTTCCAACTGATGAGAATTCCAACCAGAAGTAAGACATCAGGATGGATCAGACGAGTCCGGAGAGCAGAAGGAATCAGGATCACTATCTATATATCCTCTATATCCGCTCTCTCAGTGAGGACATAAGCTCACAAAGGTTTTCATAGCACTGCTATCTTGATAACACTCAAATTATCCTCTCTTTACCTCCCTCCAACACCCACAGTTCTCAGCATGATCAACAGCTATCTCATCATGGAAGACAGTTCAATAGCTGAAACTAAATCCCATCAAAACTGCTTAAGCTGCTGTACATCCCTGAAGATCCATCTCCAAGTCAAGATCTTTTGATCTCCCTTGACAACTCTCATATCTCGCCATTTGTCACTGCACACAACCTTTTAGTAGTCCTGTCCGTCTCTGTTCTCACTTCTCTATAACGACTCACTCATGCCAGATTCTTCTCTGCAACATCAGGCAGTTCTGGCCATTTCTAACCACAGAGGCCAGTTAGGTGTTTGTTCAGTCCCTTCTCATTTTGAGACTGGACTGCACCATCTCAAACCTGGCAGGTCTGATACATTTTATAAGATAACCTCCTTCAATTTCTTTGAAATTGTTTAAAAAGAAAAAAATTTTTTATTCAGAATTAAACTCAGTCAGATTTATTGTAATGTTACTACCATGTCAATTAAATGGTCCAATAAATCCATCCATTTTCTACACCACGTATCTTTCAGGGTCACAGGGAACCTGGAGCCTATCCCAGGGAGCATGGGGCACAGGGCGGGGTACACCCTGGACAGGGTGCCGATCCATCGCAGGGCACAATCACATACACATTTACACACTACGGACACTTTGGGCATACCAATCAGCCTACCATGCATGTCTTTGGACTGGGGGAGGAAACCCCCACAACACGGGGAGAACATGCAAACTCCACACACACACAGGGCAGCAGTGGGAATCAAACCCCCAACCCTGGCGGTGTGAGGTGAACGTGCTAACCACTAAGCCACCGTGCTCCCCTGTCAAATAAATCAAACACATTTAAATGTTTATCGTAACAAAATCCAAAGGTGAAGCTCAGAGAACGTCCAAAACCAGATGAGAGATGGAGCTGATGGGAGGATCTGTGTGTGCCTGTGTTTGTGTGTGCTTTGTTGGAATTACTTTTTAATACATCTTAATATGAGACATTGGTACAACAAAAAAATTCATCTTACACGCAGACAGCTAGGGAGTGAAACTAAAGACTACACACACATACGCATTTATTATGATAAGAATCAGGAGTTTACTATGAGCGATGTTTTACCGTAATCTCAACCTCAGCATCCAAAAACCTTGTGCTTCTTTTATTTTCTTCAAGGAAGTACACACACACACACAGACTTAACATCATCTGAAGTCCTGATAATGCTGTCATCACATCGGCTACAAACAAGTATTATTATTATTATTATTATTATTATTATTATTATTAGTAGTAGTAGTAGTAGTAGTAGTAGTAGTAGTAGTAGTAGTAGTAGTAGTAGTAGACATCTTTTCCTTGTCCCAAACATTTTGGCCATTTGGGGTTTTAAGTCATTTTGCAGGCAACCTTTCCCACAGAGTTCCACAACAGCTGTTCTCTGAGCTCCACAAGTAAAAACTTCATGCTCGCACAATTTTGTTTTGTCCTGTGGGATCCTGATGCACACAGCTAATCTGAGGCTAAATGCCTATTGTTTGTATCTGAATTTGTTTAGAATGCATTATCTGTTCAATCCAAAAAATTGTATTCATATTCTTTTATATCCCTAGTGTCTATCGATCAAGAGCAAAAGTTTATTTTCCCAACGTTCTCAATCTAAAAGAGAAAAATACGCCTCAGTATTTTTTCACACAAAACAAAAAACCAAAACAGACGAACATATTTTTTGCAATTTTAAAAGGTTAAAAATGAGTGCAAAGGTAAAGAGTGGACATACATGTTATTGTGGAATACTTATACCACAATCAGAAAGAGGGGCACAAACTTTTGAACATAAGCGATAATGAAAAAAAACACTAAATGTCTTCTTGACTCTGTAAAGTTCTGTCGTTATTTTGTCCTGAGGGTCATCCGTCTCTATCGATTATCTTACAGCTGGAAGTCAATAAACATGTAATCTCAGTGTATTGAACACACACACACACACACACACACACAAGCTTTGTCCTGTCCTGCATCCTCTCATTGCAAAGAGGAATTTCACACTGAAACTAGAACAGCATGTCTGTTCTGAACACACACACACACACACACACACACACACACGCACACACACACAGACGCATGCACACACACACACACGCACACACACACACATGCGCACACACATGCGCACACACACACACACATGTGTGCGCACACACACAAGCACACACACACACACACAAGCACACACACACACAAACACACACATGCGCACACACACACACACACACACATATATATGTAGTGAGATTAGCAGGAGTGTACATTACAGAGAGAGACCGGGAGATCAAGACAGGAAGAGAGACACACTGCAGAGTGAGACAGGAAAAGAGAGACACATTACAAAGAGAGAGAGACAAGGTAAAGAGAGAGATTGGGGAGAGAGACATATTACAGAGTGAGACAGGTAGAGAGACACATTACAGAGAGACGGGGAGAGAGAGAAAGAACCGTTACAGAGAGAGACAGGGAGAGAGAGACACGTTACAGAGAGATGGGGGAAGAGAGACATTACAGAGAGAGACGTTACAGAGGGAGACACTGTGGTGTGTGTGAGAAACCTCGAGACACACACACACACACACAGACACACACAGACACACACAGACACACACACAGTGACAGGTTCATTGAGTAACAACAACTCTTTTGTCAGATTTGGGAATCTGGAACACAGCCAGTGGTCATTATACCAAAGACCTCTCTCTCTCTCTTTCTCGCTCTCTTTCTCTCTCTCTCTGTTTCTGCAGGACAGATTTCTTAATACTTTTGACTTTTTTCTTTCATTTCTATTCATTTCCTCTCCTAACCCTTCCTTTCCTTTCACTTCCCCTTTTCCTATCCTTTTTATTTTCCCCTGTTCTCTCCATCTCCCCATCCTTTTGTCTTGAGTTCCCGTGCACAGGTCTGATTTGTTCCTCAATCCTCTGTCAATTCTCTCTCTCAGACACACACACACACACAGACACACACACACACATACACACACACACACACACACACACACACACACACAAAAAGGAAGTTTTCCCATGGTGTTCCACTGAAAGGGGTCGTAGTCAGACCTATCAATCACACTGTGTGACTCCGCCTCCCCCCTACTGCACACGATGACATCATACTACAGCCACTCATAAATAACATTCCCTCGAACAATACACTCTCTCTCTCTCTCTCTCTCTCTCTCTCTCTCTCTCTCTCTCTGGTGGAAAGATAATTTAATTGGAACCAGAATGATAACATTCACTTTGAGGCTGAAAATGTTTAAAAAATGTTCAGTGAAGTTCTGAATCATGCTGAATAATAATAATAATAATAATAATAATAATAATAATCTGTAAATACTAAATCACATGTTTTTAGTGAACACTTTGTAAATGTTTAGGAGAATTAAAACTTTTCAGATATTCAGCATTAATCAAGCTCAGACGTCTGCTGTCTGTTACAGAGAGAGAGAGAGAGAGACAGCTTTCCATCAAGTGTGTGTGTGAGTGTGTGTGTGTGTGTGTGTGTGTGTGTGTGTGTGTGTGTGTGTGCTGCTGGACTTTTGTCCCTGTCTCCTCCCTGGTTCTACTGGTTTCTTTTCTTCATTTGTTATTTTATAATGGACACTATGTGCAGAGACAGAATGTCTCTCTCTCTGTGCTGTCTCTCTCTCTCTCTCTCTCTCCTGTCGCTCTCTTTCTGTCACTCTCTCTCTCTCCTGTCTCTCTCTCTACTGTCTCTCTCTCTGTCAAAATTGAGTTCTATCTGCCCATAATATATATATAATATTTGACATCTGTACTTTAAGAAAACATAAATATATTTGAACAGAAATGATGAGGAAACGTTTTATTTGAGTTATTTTCTAACCTTTCCTTGACATCTGCAGAGATCACACTGGGTAAAAACTCTGCCGAAAGATGTGTAAATTACAATTTGATCAGGTTTTTGGAGAGATACACACCACAGCGAGGGGGAATTAATTCAGTTTGTAATCAGCTCCATCACGACATCATCAAAACAGAAAAGAGCGCTTACACACTCTGTACAGACGACAGGCACACGTGTTCACATGTTTAAACGCTTGGATAAAAAGAGTTTAATAAGAATAACAGAGTGACTGATTCAGGGATTATTTCCCCATCGATGTTAGCGTGATCAGAGATCAGTGGAGTGAAGAGACGATGATGAGGCTCGTGTTTAAATGCCGTGACGTCATCAGGTGATCACCTGCTCAGAGACTGACGTGGATGAAGCTCAGAATCACAATAAGGACTCATTTCCTGTCAGTAAAACGATCATTCTGCACATTTCAGCAGTGAGGTTTATACTTCAGTAGATGGGGTTATACATGTAGAGGTAAGCACTGCTCTTTCACTGGAACTGCAATACGCACTGTAAATGTGGTCAGAACTTTACTTCTGAGAAAAATGCAAAGAGAGAAATAGATTTCAGTGTAGAGTAATTACAACTATATCACGTAAAACAATGTCAGAATAAATCTTAACCCTATAGGAAAAAATACTGAAAATAAACCTTACTTTTAATTAAATTATATTAATGTGTGAGTGTGAGAGAGACTATCAGGGCTGGTTCAGGGTGGTCCTCACTAACGAGGCTGTGTGTGTGTGTGTGTGTGAGAGAGAGAGGGGAAATTGGCTGTGTAGAACAAGAGGACTTACAAGGCTAGGATGTTTTTCACACACTCCCACAGTCAGGGGTCAGAGAGAACGACAGAGAGACAGACAGACAGGGACAGCAGGGGTGGAAACTACTTGAGTAATTGTTCTTTGTTACTATCTTTAAGCATTATTTTGATGCATTTATACTTTACTTGGGTATAAATTGAAATTGAACACTTGTATTCTTACTTTATTACATGTTCAAGAACAAAACTTACTTTTTACTCCTTACGTTTTTATTTACACCTTCACACAAATCTCGACGGTGTCTTCTCTCATCCACACAGTGACGCTACGCAGTACATCAGTCACACAGACCCAGGTGAAGGATCGCGGCAGGTCATCAGCTCTGACATGCTCTTGTTACACAGTGTAGTTAGTGCTGTAGCTATCCATGTGAAGATGGATAATCCACCAGACTGCAGTGTGGAACATGAGGATGAGGATGAGCGCACCTGGCCCTGCACCAGTAACTCGTATTAAACAAGGCGTCTCCTTTACCTCCCTAGAAGGAATGATCTCCATCTAATCTAAAAAATCATGTTGAGGTAAATTTCACTAATTTGATGTCAGCTACCCTGTTTTCTTTGCTAATGCCAGGATAGACTAGCATCGAGTCCAGTAGTTAATTTACTTGGGTAGGCAGCAGGTCAAATTCCAGGTAAACTGTAAATATTGTTTACATTATTATTATTACATCATTATTTCATTAGTAAACAATGTAGCGTTAGTCATGAATATGAGCAGCAAACTTACATGATGTTTTCAGGCAAAATGGTGCAGTTGCTTTAAAATGAAAATCATTAAGTACTAGATTTAGATAATTCATTAATTAAATGTACTTTTCACACGAAAACATGATGTTAATTTCATCAGTTAAAAACTTTTCTTTTTTTTCTTTTTAATATTTCAGTAAATTTTAAAGTAGAACTTTGTTACTTTCACTTGAGTACATTTTTTACATTCATTTAATTGAGTCACAATATAGATATATTATCTATAATTTCACTTAAGTATAATTTCTCAGTATTTTTTACACCCCTAAGAGAGAAAGAGAGAGAGAGAGAGAGAGAGAGAGAGAGAGAGAGAGGCAGACGTTCTGTCTCTGCACACAGAGTGTCCATTGAAAAATAACGAAGGAAGAAAAGAAACAGGGAGACCCGGGGAGGAGACAAGAACAAAAGTCCAGCAGCAGGACACACACACACACACACACACACACACACACACACACTGCTCTAAATCATATTTGCAAATTGTGTGTTGAGTTTTAAGAAATGTGTAAGACATGAAGTAGAGTTTCAGAAAGACGGAAGTAAAAGTGGCAGAAATGAACAAATCTATTTGACAGATTTTCCTTGTTTCTTACACGTTACACGTATTTCTTGAATAAGTGTCTCTGCTGTCAAACACATTTCTTCTTGTACTATGAGCGTTCTGAAATGCTGCTTCTATAACCATGAACACTCTCTACACTACATTTACACCAAAATACCAAACTCCAAAACTATAAACCTGTTTGGAAAATATAAACTAGCATTTCATATGAATGAATAAATCACAGAAACTTTAGGACTGCATAACAGACTAAAATCAATTAAAATAAAACAATAAAATTGTTCCCCATATAAAGAAAATAAACCAAACTATTCTTCCTCTGGTTCTAGTCCTGTCTCCACCCTTGTCCTGTCATTGGTTTGTTGCCCTATTGTGTTCACCTGTTTTGTGTTAGTGCATGAATAGTTTGTCTCTTTATACCCTAATGTTAACTTCCAGTATTTTAACCATAGACACGGAGACTATAACTGCTATTATATATATATATATATATATATATATATATATATATATATATATATATATATATATATATATATATATATATATATATAATAAAATGTAGAGTATTGGTTTTCAAATCAGATTGGCTAAACCATGTTCGAAGTTGTTTTAAAATCCTCAATATATACATACACCTGTGATGCGTCACATAACTGAATTTTGTATTAGTTTACCAGGTTTTAAACCAATAAAACTGTTACATTACATCCATTATTCTGTCCATAAAATATATTCATCTTTACGTGTCATTTTGCTTAGCAACCAAAGCCTACTGTTAACAAACTGTTACACTGCATGGTGAAAGAATTGTTTACTGTGAATATTATTAATAATAATGTGTTTTCTTTAACTGAACACTGTATTTGATCATATTGCTTTTTGTTGCTTCAAATGATCATATGCACAATGTGAAGTGTTCTGAAACATGTGTAATGAGAGTAAACAATTATGTTTATTAGGGGGCCACCCTAACAAATAATGCCTAGACACCTTATTGTTATTTTACCTTTTCTTATTATTAGGGGCCAAGCAGCAATGCTGCAAGACTCCTATTGTTTTTCTACAGATTCTGTGTATTATAATTATTATTATTATTATTATTATTATTATTATTATTATTATTATTATTACTATTATGGCTAGGGTGTCTATGGCAGCCCATAGAACCGTGTGGTAAAAAGTTGTGAAATTTGGCACAAATCTTCAGGACAAATTCAGCTACAAATCCACCAAATCTGGGCCCCAAGCTCCCAAAGCTGCAACAGGTCCAACAGGTCAAAGTTTTTTTGTTTATGCCCATAATGTTTGAACCATGTGGCCAAAATTTCAGTGCCAGGTGTGCCTAGATTCCTTGGATCATGCTGGGTTCATGGACCCTATGTGACCTGATGTGCAGGACTGATCAACAGTTACCGTTCAGACAAAAGGGTCTCACCAGATATCTCCTGAAAGCATCATACTTTGCCACTCACTCATAGATATGTAATATTGGATAATTTTCCTCAATAAATAGAGCAAGTACAATCTTGTTGCCTCATGTGTTTCATCGGGTTCTCTTTGTCTACTTTTAGGACTTGTGTGAAAATCTGATGATGTTTTAGGTCACATTTATGCTGAAATGTAGAAAATTTTCACAAACTTTCAAGCACCACTGAAGATTTAGAAGAAATTAAATCTTTATGATTTTAAAATTTTGATAATCTAAATATTGAATTGTATAGCTGTGCCTTGATTCTGATTTGTTACTCAACTATTTCTTATCATTTGTACATTTGATTGTAAACTGTTTGATTTGATCAGTTGTGTTTTTTAACAAACCAATTTTTATTTGCTTTCTAATGGTCTGAACTTTTATTTTTATTTCTTTGCAAAATCATTTTTCTTCCTGACTCTATTTTGTGTATGTTTGAGGTCTTCTTTCTAGATGTTCTTCCCTGTGAGTCGAGTGTGTGTCTGTATATACGGTGCATTTCAGCACTGCTTAATTTTACCTGACAAAAATTTACAACACTGTTATAATTCTCATGAAATATCTATTTACATTGGGAACTTACACTAAAACAACGTCCGCAGTATCACAGTGGAAATGTTTTAGTGGTGTAACTGTGGTGTCAGTGGAGTTACTGCAAACAGCAGCAACAACACTGACACTATTGCCCAAAATGGGGCAGCTATGTTTAGTTTCAGGGTCACAGAAGACTTTAAACTGAATAAATAATTGTGATATGGGATTAACTGATAATAAATGATTTGTGTTTCTGAAATGTGTAACACTGCTGACACAGATAACACAGAACAATTTCAATTAAAAGGATTGTTCTCAGATTGACCTTTATACAGGAAATGGATCAAGAAGTATTTCCTGTTTGATTTTTAAAGAGACAGTTTCTGTTCAAGTAAAACTTTTTTCTTTTATTTATGTAAAATAAAATATAATTTATCAAATAAAATGCTGCCTATATTGATAAAAGTCTGTGTTTTATATTAATATATTGAATATACAAATGAGTTTATTCACTGTTTTGGTTTCGTACTGAGAATATTTAAAGACACTGACACTTTGATGCACTGCAAATGTCTTAATGACAACAAAACAAATTCAAAAGTGAAAAATTACGTGTAAACCACTTTGTTTCATTTACATTTAAATTTATTTTAATTCAGTTCGTGACTTTATGGCTTTTTACGGGATTTTTTTTTTTTATCATTACAGTGTATTGTAGTAGCGTTAAAGCAGAATTAATCTCACGCCGGTTGTCGCGCCCTCTGGCGGCTGTAGCGCAGTAACACACCGAGCTTCCTCTCATTCTCATTCTCTCTCTCTCTCTCTCTCTCTCTCTCTCTCTCTCTCACACACACACACACACCGTTTCAGTACAGTTACTATATGGACTACGCACGGAGTCAGTTGAAGCTGTCCCGTCTCGTCCTTGGGCTACGTCACGGAACCACGTGACAACACCGCTACTGGAGTCCTCCGGTGAAGAACTTTGAGCGCGCGAAACGAAACCTGAGTGGGAACACCCGGGCATGGTTCCGAGTGGTTCTATCTCGCACGCGCGAATGCCGTGGTATTCCCGCTGTTATGACGTGATGAGGAGATTTCTGTGCGTGCTCTTATCACCTCCAAGCTGCATCATACACACACACACGATGGATAAATGATGTCGAGTCTCGCGGTTGCGGTGACAATATAGAAAAAACAGCGGCGTAAAGTTTCTCATTAATGACCTGGAATGTGCAAGATATGGAAAATCCCAAGATTGTCAAGTGTGTGTGTGTGTGTGTGTGTGTGTGTGTGATGGTGGGTTGGCTCCGCTGACGGGAGGGGGGATATAGAGGGGGATATTTAACTTGAGTAGAAAGCGGAGATCTCTGCACAAACACACTGCGCGCGCTCCTGCTGCACAGAGCGAGAGGTCCGCGCGACCTGCCGTTAACTCACTCACGCGCTCGTCAAGTGTAAGTGCACGCGGACCGAGAGGAGGTACAAACTTGGCGACACGCTATGTACACAACGACAGAGTCAGAAACTTAAAGATACGAATGCACCGGGGATTTAAACAGCAAAAATAAATATAGAAAGAAACCCGTTCAGGAAATCCCACGCGGGGTGAAATGACATGACATGATGTCCACGCAGAGCTCGTGAGAGGAGAGTTGGTTCAGCACGCGGCGGACATACCAACGGAATCTAGTGTCTTAAAAAGAAAACCTTGGATACGCATCTCTTTTAGACTTTAGCGAAGGAGCTGCTGGTGAAATTCTCTAAAAAAGCTGCTCGCGCTTGGGTGGAAGGAGGAGGAACCGGACCGGGGGGCAGCGCCGCGGCGGCGGGACCGACTGGAGCCGAGAGAGAGAGAGAGAGAGAGAGTAAAAATAAACGCCGACTCTCTCTCTCTCTCTTCCTCGTGACATTTAAAAACGCACCGGAGAGGAGACACATCCGGGTCTCCCTGTGCACGCAACGCACGCGGGTGGGAAGTCTCCGTCCCATGTCGCGCGCAGACTGTCACCGAGAGACAGAGAGAGAGAGAGAGTGTCGCCCATGTCGCTATGGTGACCGATTGAACTGAGGGAGACTCGCGCGCACAGGAGGAGGAGGCTGACGGCGAAAGGAGGCTGCACGAGACGAGACGGGTTTAAACTTTGTTTGAGGATTACTTAACTTTTTTCATTTTTGGGAAACTTGTTCCGAGCTCGAAGAGAACTAGAGAGAGAGAGTGAGGAAGAGGAGAAGAAAGAGCGTGAGAGAGAAGATCAGAGAGAGAGAGAGAGAGAGAGAGAGAGAGAGAGAGAGAGTGCACGCGCGTTCCATGCAACTCCGGTTCCAGGTCATTCAAACCGCGCCGCTGTTTAGAAGTAAACTGTCGTCCCGCTTGGACTACTATTTATGCTGCGCGCGCGCGGATCTGGGAGCGTACGTTATTAATTCACCCCCTCCCACTTCTCCTCCTTCTTCTTTTCTTCTTCTTCTTCTTCTTCTTCTTCATTACTGATATTTAATCGCCATGCGACTATCCCGCGCGCTGCTACTTGTGTGCGCGTTGCTGACACTCGTGCTGCTGGTGTGCGCGCGCCGCGGCGCCGACGCCGCTCAACGTTACCTGAGGGTTCGCCCTTCGCCGAGCGAGCACCTGCCCGTACCGGACCTGAAAGAGGACCCGGACCCGGAGTACGACCCGCGCGAGCAGGACCTGTCCGAGCGCGCGCTGCGTAAGAAGCTGGGCAGCGGCTTCGACGGCGACTTCATGTCCGTGAGCGCGCCCGCGCAGCTGCTCGTCATGAACACCACCACCGCGAGCCCGGGTTCCTCCGCGTACGCTCACGCGCCCAGCGGCGCCATGCCGGCCGAGATCAGGAGGTTGGACCTCACGCAGACGCCATACGGGCTCCGCGTGAAGATGGGCAAGAAGGCGCGGCGAAAGTTCCTGCAGTGGCTGTGGACGCACACGCACTGCCCCGTCGTCCACGTGTGGAAGGACCTCGGCGTGCGCTTCTGGCCGCGCTACATCAAAGAGGGGCACTGCTTCAGCGAGCGCTCGTGTTCACTACCCGAGGGTATGTTCTGCAAACCGGCCAAGTCCGTCACCAAGACGTTCCTGCGCTGGTACTGCCAGGGCTTCATGCCCCAGAAATACTGCACGTGGATCCCCGTGCACTACCCCATCATCTCTGAGTGCAAGTGCTCCTGCTGAGTCCGCGCGCTGTATATGTGTGTGTGTGTGTGTGTGAGCGAAAGAGAGAGAGAGAAATGATTCAATAATATGAGAGAAAGAGAATGTACGAGAAAATGCGCGCGTGCGTGTGGGTGCGTTCACGCGACACCTCTGTGAAGATGCACGGACTGACGTGTGCTCTTCTGATAACAAACAATAAACAATAGTAATTATAATAATTATAGTAATAATAATTTTATTGTTGCACTGTGTTCTCGCGAACTGAAAATTGTGTGTGTGTGTGTGTGTGTGTGTGTGTGTGTGTGTGTGTGTGTTTGTGTAAGGCGCCATATAGCGAATCTATTTTTTTATATATAGCATTTTGATTTAAAAAAGAAATAATAATATACCTGTACATATTTAAAAGAAAACAGAAGGAAAGGATGCAGCTATTATTGTTATTGTTAATTATTATTTTGTTGTTGTTGTTATTGTTGTTGTTGTGTTAAATGAGCAGGACCACGCGCACAGAGGAGAACTTTTCCGGAAGTGCTCTTGTCCCGGAAGTGCTTTAACTGACTGACTCACTGCCATGCTACAGCTTTTATATCCTATTAATAATCAGTAATAATAATAATTATGATAATAGTAATAACAAGAATGATTATGAAATGGAACATTAAGGATGAAATTCTATATTTTAAGAGTGAATTAAATATTTTGTTGTTGAAAAAAAAAAAAAACAAATAGTATTTTAGTAAACAGAATGTGTCATGTTTATTTATTGTTGTAACTTGTGTTGCGTGTAGAGACAGAAGTAAAGCCAAACCAGAGCACAAAGCTATCCGTGTGAAATGCCTTGGAGACACAGTTTAGCAATAAAATCTCTCTGATCAAGTGGATATAGTGTGTGTGTGTGTGTGTGTGTGTGTGTGTGTGTGTGTGTGTGTGTGTGTTATCACAGTGTTCAGTAATGTTTTACCAGACGTTGATGTTGATGGAGATAGCAGTGGGTTTCTCAGACACTGGGCCTCATTTATCACACTGTATATGAGCTAAATGTAAATTGTTCATAGGAGTGTTTCTGAAAATCAATTTAGTTTGTAAAAACGTTCACATCCTACATTTCACTCCTGAGTTTATGTAACTTTCCATATAAGGAGAATAACTTATGCGAGCCTTCAAATCGTATACGTGTCGATGAGTTACTGTGATTTTATTTATACACGGATTATACTGTCAAGTTAAAACATTTCTTTATCTCAGTTACAATCCAACTTAATGAACATTTTGTGAAACTCAGTCACTTCATATTAATGACATATTAGAGATTAGCCTTTCAATTAGGACAAATATAATGGCGCCCTATAAGGAGGAGAAGTTATGGTTATGATCTATGTTAGCCAACGCACTGCAGTGGCTGAGCTTCATTACTGGAAGATTTAGTGCACGCTGTGATTAGGAGGCGCTCTTTCACCATTTACTCACTCGTTATCAGCTGTTGGTGAGATTTGCCTTTTATGGAGTTTTGTGGGTGTGGCTAAATGTAAATCAGCTGTGTAGTAAATGTGCTTGGTAACTGCATGATTGGAGTTATTCAACATACAGATGTGAGTACAAAGAAAACTGGAACGTTTTGCAAATCTTGTTTGGTCTGGCCACAAAATCATTTAAACTGTAAAAGACTGATAAATCAGGTCTATTGTTACTAGTTACAATTTTAAATGAGAGAACTGATTCTGTTAATGTTCATAAACAATCTCTCAGACCTCACAGAAACCATCAGATATATCTGCTGAGTGAAAATCAGTAGCTGGGTTAGTAGTTCCCAGAACATATCATTTGTCAAGCGATAGCATAAGCAACACCCCCCCCCCCCCCCCCCCCCGGACCTAACTGAACATTATCTGAACATTCAGTACCGTATTAAGTTCTGAAAGCGTACTGAACAAAAACAGTGTTTCTGCAATGTTCTGAAAATGTGTGATGTATTAAAAGTGTTGCTCACACAACATTCTCAATTTCCCATAAAACTTAAAATTTTCTGAGAACATTTTCTATGTAACATGCACAAACTTGCACAAAGTAAAGGTTAAAGTAGAAGTTCATGTAAAAATGAAAGTTCCTAAATGTAAATGAAAAGTTAAAGTAAAAGATAAAGTCAGAGTTCTGTGTTATGACACAGGTTCCTCTTCAGGAACAGTAAAAATCCTGTAACGCACCAGTCAGGTTTAGATGACTCTAATCACGTGCATTAATTATACACAAATGTTGTACTGGACCACCAGACAGATTTTGTGCTCAGCATTCACCCCCTACTCTACATACTACAAACATTTCCGACAGTCAATTACATAGTGTCTAGTGCAAGAATGTAGTGAGTATTGGGTGATTTAAGACAGAGGCCCATGTGTACAGTGATATGTGTGTGTTTGTGCGTGTGAGTGTCATTACATATCTCTTTGGAATATTTGTGCAAATATCTGAAAGAGTGTACAGTCTACATTTAAAACTTGTTGACTCAGTGTGTGTGTGTGTGTGTGTGTGTGTGTGTGTGTGTGTGTGTGTGTGTGAGGAAAGTTGCATGGGCATGAAACAGAATGTCTCAGAGAGTGCATGTTTGATTTACGAGGCTGCACGTGGAGTGAGCGCCGGCGTGGGGCTGTTATTCATTGTTTGATGGCGTCGTCGGGCTGCAAGGCAACTGAACATAATCTCTGCGCATGAGGGTCTAGTGTGTGTGTGTGTGTGTGTGTGTGTGTGTGTGTGTGTGTGTGTGTGTGTGCTTGGTGGTGGGGTCGGGTGGGGGAAGATCAGAGTTAGTGCATGCACAGCAGTGTTGACATTAACAGTAAAATAATGACGCAGTCACTTTCAAACACTGTCACTGCTGAAAGAGTGCAGGGAGAGAGAGTGAGGTGGAGAGATTAAGAAGTTGAGCTTAATATAACAGAGAGGAGAAAGTGACAGGGAGAGAGAGAGAGAGAGAGAGAGAGAGAGAGAGAGAGAACCCGAGCAGGAGCTCCATCCAAAAATGACTCAGTGAGGGAGAGAAAACAAATACTGCTCTTCCAGACTGAAAGGTAACGCGGCTCCCGGCTGCCGAGTAGTCACGTGATCGTGTAGTGCACTAGTACTACTACATAATACTATGATGAGTAATATAGAGCATGCATGAATACTCTGCTGGAGTATGCAAGTATATAAATATTTGTAATACTTGAAAGTACTATATAAATACAGTATATGCATATTTTACACAGTGCACAGTGTATTGAATAGAGCGTCAGTGAAAGGTGTAGTGATAAAGTGTGCAATAAACATGATACAAATATGCAGCACGAAGTAAAACTATGCATTATATAAACATGCTGTATTCAAGTACGCAGTGTAAAAGTGTGCACTATATAAGTATGCAGTATGAACTGTACAAGTTAACAAGCATGCTCTCTACATTTACACTGTACAGTATGTAGTATACATGTATGCAAAAAAAAACAGTATTAAAAGCATGTAGAATTATGTAGTCAACAAATATGCATTTTACAATTATGAAGTGTACAAGTATGCAGCATAAAAGTATATAGTGGACAAGTATGCACTATACAAGCACACAGGGTACAAGTATGCAGTGTAAAAGTGTGTACTATACTGGTATGCAGTGTAAAAGTGCACAAGTATTCAGTGGACAAGTATGCAGGGTACAAGTATGCATTATGCAAATATGCATTATAAAAGTATGCACTATATGAGTGTGCAGTGTACAAGCACTGTAAAAGTGTGCACTATACAGGTACGCAGTGTACAAGTATGCACTATATAAGTATGCAGTGTACAAGTGTGCACTATACAGGCATGCAGTGTACAAGTATGCAGTATGCAAATATGCATTATAGAAGTAAGAACTATATAAGTATGCAGTGTACAAGTATGCACTGTATAAGTATGCAGTGTACAAGTATGCACTATAAAAGTATCCACTATATAAGTATGCACTATATAAGTATGCAGTGTAAAAGTATGCACTATAAAAGTATGCAGTGTACAAGTATGCAGTGTAAAAGTATGCACTATAAAAGTATGCAGTGTACAAGTATGCAGTGTACAAGTGTGCACTATAAAAGTATGCAGTGTACAAGTATGCAGTGTACAAGTGTGAACTATATAAGTATGCAGTGTACAAGTATGCAGTGTACAAGTGTGAACTATATAAGTATGCAGTGTACAAGTATGCAAATGTGCATTATAGAAGTATTATAGAAGCATTATAGACATGTGCACTATATAAGTATGCAGTGTACGAGTATGCACTATATAAGTATGCAGTGTACAAGTGTGCACTATATAAGTATGCAGTGTACAAGTGGGAACTATATAAGTATGCAGTGTACAACTGTGCATTATATAAGTATGCAAGGTATGAGTATACACTATACAGGTATGCAGTGTACAAGTGTGAACTATATAAGTATGCAGTGTACAAGTATGCAGTATGCAAATATGCATTATAGAATTGTGCACTATATAAGTATGCAGTGTACAAGTGTGCACTATATAAGTATGCAATGTACAAGTATGCACTATATAACTATGCAGTGTACAAGTGTGAACTAT
>NC_071255.1:38680427-38692927 GCF_023375685.1 Ictalurus furcatus
TAGTTGTGTACAATCTGTACAGATCTAAGTCCCAAATGTGCAGCTACTCCATCAGTGTTCTGAAGATTGGGTCCAGCAAGATCCACCAGGTGTTCCAGAGTGGTGAGACCAGACATGAGGAGAGCTCCATGAATCAGGGGCTCCTTTAACAGCCAGTACAAAGAGTCTGTGGTTGTGGCTCTTTGCACCTTAAAAAGTTTCCACACTTTAAATAGATCGTGATAGAAAACAAGTAGTCTGGAGATGTTTAATCTTCTTGGATCCACTTGGAATAGCGACTTGTTAAATCTCACGTCTCCAAAAGTTCTTAGAATAGCACTGGTCACAGGTTTCCAACTAGAAGGCACCGTCTCCCAGGTACACTCCTATTTAAAACCTTCTTTTTTCCAAAACAGTCCTTCTGGAAGTTTTGGCACATCACCTGACCACTGTTAAACTAACAGGGCCTCATATTTGCTCCAGTTGATATTTGCTGAGGATATAATTCCAGATTCTTTAGAAACATTAAGTAATATGTTAACATCTCTCTGTTCTTCAGTCATTATCACAGTATCATCAGCATAAGCTGACAGACCGAAGGCGTTTTGACATCAGGGATTGAGAACCCTTTTAATTTAGTTCTCAGTATATTGAAGAGAGGTTCTGTTGCCAAAGCATAGAGAATAACTGACAGACAGCACCCCTGTCTTACTCGCCTACACACCTTAAAAGGAGCACATAAGCTGCCATTGAACTTCAGCACACTTTCAATGTCACAATATAAAAATATAAAACTCTTATTGTCAATAAAATCAGAGCCAAAACCAAAAGCTTTAAGAGTTTTCCACAGATAATTGTGTTCCACCTGATCAAAAGCTTTCTCCTGATCCGTGGAGGTCAAACCCATATTCAACCCAAATAATTTGAGACATCAAGAATGTCTCAAACGAAGGCGATGTTGTCGAATATAGACCTCCCAGGTATGAAGTAGGTCTGATCAGTATGAACTACTGCTTCCATAATGTTTTCCAATCTCGTTGATAAGACTTTAGAGAGTGTTTTATAATTGTTGCATTGTAAGGACACAGGTCTCCAGTTTTTTTTATATCAGTGAGATCTCCTCTTTTTGGCAGAGGTTGTCCTCCTACAATTTGAAGGTAGCAACCCTCTGGTTAAGCTATTGTTCAGGACTTCCAGTATGTCCTCCACCATGACAGCCCATAAAGTTCATCTATACCAGGTGCTTTACCACAATCCCATACTCTGCAGGGGTTTTTTCAGCTCTTCTCTGGTTATTGCCCCGCTGAGTGCTGCATCTAAGTCTTGCAAAACTTTGTGCAATCCTCCAAGGAAGATCTGCTCTGTTGCTTGGTCCTTTCTATATTCACAAGTATAAAGCTTTTTTTTTTGACTGCTCTTTGGCGTATTTCAGCTGTCTCACATAAAACGGCTCCAGTTTCATAACACAAGGTGTAGATACAACTTTTCTGTCCATTCTTTTTCTTGAGGCTAAAAAAGCATAGATGGTGCATCCATTTGGTCCAGGTTCTGGAAGCGTGATTGTACTAGTGCCCCTTGTACCTTGAAATCTAGGAGGTCTGACAGTTTTTTCCTTTTAGATGTGAAGGTCTGAATATGGTTCAGTGTCCTAAGTTCTATGATTTCATTTTCTACTTCTTTCATTGACTGAGACTGAGCCTTGTGACACTGACAGCAAACTGTTGACACAATTGTTTAGCTTGTCTTTTACCAAGGTCCCACCACTGGTGTAAGGACATAAAACCTCCTTTTCTGTTTCTAAAAGTCTCTTTAAGTGTCTCTAAAACCTTGGTTACATTTAATAAAAACGAAATGAAATGCCAGCATGCACTTTTTGGTGTAATAGAGCTAAAACCTACAAAGCATGAAACCAAGCTGTGGTCTGAGAGGCCAACAGGGCTAATGAAACAGCTTCTGATAATATTTAAATATTGTTTAAAAACATCAAACCTTTCAAGAACCATGACATGAGCCCATGGGTACTGTTTTTGAGCGTTATGAAAAGATCTCCAAACATCACTTAATTCATGTTTCTCAACTATGCGGATGAGACTTTTGCGAGAAGGCATGTGGGGCTCCATGTGGTTATGGTCATTGTTCTCCAATGTGCAATTGAAATCTCCACCCACAAATAAATATTGTTTGTTATTACGTTTTAAATTTTAAGTGTTTTGCATAAAAACTGTAGATAATGTAGTCAATCTTAAAAGTTAACGTGCAGTCTAGCTTGGTGTTATTATTCTTAAGGATCACGTATGTGAAACCTCTAAAAGACCACCCAATTTGTAGGCAAGGAAAAATATTGGAAAATGTGACTGACAGGTGTTTCTTGTTGCTCAGGTGTCCCAGTTAGATTAACATAAAAAAAAAACTAATAGTGCTGAATGTCCACTCTTGGGTTTAACATGTGAAGACCGCATTTCTTGTTAAAAAGGATAAACCATCATGAAGATCAGAGAGCTGTCTATGGGAGAAAAGCAAGCCATTCTGAAGCTGAGAAAAGAGAGAAAATCAATCAGAGGCACTGCACAAACATTGGGTATAACCAATACAACAATCTGGAATGTCCTGAAAAAGAAAGACACCTCTGGTGTACTGAGGAACCAGACACCGAATGGGAACTAAAGGAACTAAAGATGTTAGTGGGGAACTGAAGAAATGTCAGACCACACTCACCGTAGGATTGGTCTGAGGAATGACTCATGACAATCGTTTGGATCTGTCGCTTTATAGAGATAAACCTTATTTGCAAAAAATTGTTGCTGAAATCATAGCTGTGTCATGCATGAACAATATCTTCTCATGTTGTTTCTTGCCAGTGGGAACATAGGTTGAGTGTCACGAAGTGTTATTCTCTGATACTGGGATGCTTCTGCATATGTAGCTCTTACATTTATCCATTGTTTTTGTGGTGCTGTCTACACCAGTGTTTAATTCAGGAGGAGGTTCTCCAAGAGAGGCAGCATCTTATCCTGCATTTTCACTCCAGAGGTAACATCATGTTTTATTTGGTAATATTTTGAACGTCAGGTTTTAGACTGTGGTAAGAGGTTTGGCAACGCTAAGGCAGTTGGTATGTGATGAGTAGCATTGATACTCACACACAGGATGCTGAGCTTCACACACTCCTTCTGAATCAGCAAACACGTCACTGGTGTAGAATTTCCTCTTTGTCCCTTATTTCAGAGCGGACACTTTCCCACTGTCTTCTGCGGGACTCTGAAAAAATTCAAATGAGAATCTGAAATATTTCCAGATGCAAAAATCTAAGTTGCTGTGTGTGTGTGTGTGTGTGTGTGTGTGTGTGTGTGTGTGTGAGCAATAGGAAGATGAGGTCAAGTGTCACTCTATCCATCATTAGCATGGAATTCAGCATCATTAACACACACACACACACACACACACACACAGAAATCCGGTGCCGAGAAGTTTAAAATACCACCCACTTTGCTTCAGAATCCTTTCAGTGATTGCAAGCATTGTCACCTTTCATACAGTGTGTGTGTGTGTGTGTGTGTTCAGGCACTGAAAGCTGTCTGTAGTTTCATCAGCAAGTCCTTGATAAAAAAGGAGAGTAATGTTTACTTCACTAGTGTGCTTATATAGAGTCCAGCTGTGATATTATAGCGCCCCCTGCTGGCCACATTCACGAAACCCTTGTGTTCTATTCGGGATGAAATTACCCCAACTCTAAGAAATTATATATATATATATATATATATATATATATATATATATATATATATAAATTCTTTATTCTAATATTTTGAGATTCTGAATTTTTTTATTTCAGTGAGCTGTAATCTGTAATCATCAAGATAAAAACTTTAAAAAAAAAAAATTTCACTTTATGTGTAATGAATTTAGAATATATGAAAGTTCCACTTTTTGAGCAAAATTATGGAAAAAAAATAATTAGATAAATAATGATATAAATTTCACTGAGTTAATTATAATAACTTTAATAAAAATAAATACAATGATAAAGTATAGATATAAGGTACGAAAAAATAAAGTATACATTAGGGGTGTACTTGAATACAAATATATTGTTCAGGTTGAATAATGTGTCCTAAATAAATACAGATACAAAAAACAGGTGGAAGATTGTTTTTAGAAAGCTAGCCACCTTCAGGGACTGGGACCCCGACAGATGAAGAAAATCGTCACGTGATTGCAAGTTGTTTGTTGAGCTTTAAAGAACAGACAGCTCCAAAACTCCAAAAGACCTGGAATTAGCCCAAAATGTTCGGGCATAGGAAAGGGCAGATGCATTTTTATTCATGTTCTCAGTCGTTTCATGGGGAGAAAGTTGATGCACATTTCTGATTTGTGGGAAAAAGAAAGTACACCCTCCTTCAATCCTATGTTTATCAGGCCCCAAATAACAATTGTATGGTCCTCACTAACTTCTATAAACAAACAAATAACCTCAGGTGACAATAAAAGGAATATAACAGATTTCAATATTCATTTCCCCCCCAAAACATAAACCAACATTCAGAAACTGGGTGGGAAAAACAATTACACCCATCCTACTTCCACAGTCATTAAGAGAGAAATTAGCAGCCAGGTGTTACTGATGAAATGCACAAGACTAATGTTAAAGAAATGTGACTACTTCTATAAGAGCAGAACTTTTGGCAGCTTGGTGTTTTTGAGAACTCAGGTGTGTGTCTCCATCATCCCAAGAAGAAAGGACATCAGCCATGACCTCAGAGAAGCAATTATTGCTGCTCATCAATCTAGGAAGGGTTATAAGGCCATCAAACAATTTGAAATTCACCATTCTACAGTGAAAAGGATTTTTATTTATATATTTATTCATTTACAAATGGAAGGCTTTTTTTTTTTTTTTTTTTTTTTTTTTTTTTTTACAAAGACAGTTGAAGATCTTCCCAGGAGTGAGTTTCCCATCAAATTCAGTTCAAGGTTAGTGTCACAGTGCGGGATGTAATGGAGTTGAGGACGGATGCAAATGCAGATAAGAGTTTTTATTAAAGGAGCTATGCAGACAAATCCAAAAACGGTAATCCAAAGCGTGGTCTATTAACAGGCAGTCAGGCGACACACAAACAGGCATGAACTGGGCGAGTCTAGACTCGAAACCGTGAAACGAGAAATGACCGCTAGGTAATGGGGCAAACTCAAATCTGCACAAAGTGCAGAGACACGAGGGGTTTAAATGACTAACGTAATCATGGGTAAACGCGGACAGCTGGAAACAATCTTGACACACCTTCGGAAAACCACCAATGACTAAACAGAAGAGACAGAACATAATCATAACAAACGCCCGTGTCCAAAGTAAACAAACTCACTGTCATTGAAAACCGAAAAGCGTGTGCTCGCGCATCTGGCTCGTGCACGCGCATGCGCTTTGGTTTTCCGAGCATACTGCAAACTGCAGCGCTGTCTCAAGGAGAAATCATGACAGTTAGACCATTTAATGCTCTGAGATGTTTAGTCATAATGCACAGTGCCATATCTGGCAAAAACCAAACACAGCATATTGCCACAAACACCTCATACCAACTGTGAAGCATTGTGGTGGTGGAGGAGTGATGATTTGGGCTTGTTTTGCAGTCACAGGACCTCGGAAACGTGCAGTCTGATAAGCGAGAGAGACGGATAAACTCCTACAGAAAACAGTTACTTCAGGTGAAGTACGTTACTGAATTATAAGGTGTACCTAATTTTTTTCCCACATGGTTTCAGAATGTTGGTTTACATTTTGGACAAAAATGGCTATATATTGATACCTGTTTTTATTTTTGGTTACCTGATGTTATTTATTTGTTTATAGATGTTGGTGAGGACCACACAATTGTTATTTTAGACTCTTATGCATAAGAATATAGAAGTGAAGAAAGGTGTACTTTCTTTCTCCTATGACTGTATAATCTGCATTACATGGCCGTTAATGGAATCTGGCAACCCTGATCATGGAACTTAAAAAAAGAACAAGTTCATTAACAGGATAATAACGGGAGATGAACTGTTAGCACGACCTAAATGCTGCCTTACTGAGCTTTAAACTAAAACCAGTGTCTACCAAATTTTCTGTACAAATAATCATTGAATTAATTAAGCATGCTGTCATGCTGTATGTGTTTTCCTTCATTCTTAAATGATCATTCTCCATTGTTATAAAAAGAAAATGTCTCAGAAAATCATTTGGACATTATAATGAAATGCATCTTAACGGACCCCATTTTGACTCGCAGCAGAAGTGTTAGTACGTCTAACTTTATCGTAGATTCTGATTCATCCAGCAGATTTTCTGATCTTTCTAGAATGTAACAACCCAATAACTAAAGTAAATCTCATTGTAGCTGTCGCTGAAAACATGTATAGGTCTTTTCTTTCTTTAAGCCTTTAAAGTATTTATTTGTTATGTTGTTGTTATTACAATAATGCAATGTAAATATTAATAATAATTTGCCTATGTGAGTTTTGTTTTACAAGGGTTGCAGAAATAGTGACACCTACAGGTTAAACTAGTGAGCTGCATTTAATTTAAGTTACTGTGGTCATGTGATTAGCCTAACCAATAGCAGTGCAAAAATGTGCATGCAGTTTTTGGTGCTACGCTGTACACGGAGTTAGATGCTAAAGAAGAGAATAATTAAACAGTAAAGCGTTACAGCTAATCCTAGATTTCTGGTCGGAAGGCGCACACGGTATGTTGGTTTGTGATGTGCGTTTCATGTTTGTATTGTAATGTAATAGTGCAAATGTTTCCTAAGGCCATTAATGCTAGTTTAATATGTGAGCAAGATGAATGAATACTCATGGACTCTTAAGAACATGCTTATGTACAATATGCTCATGTGAGAATGTGTTATGTACTTTATTTCAGTTTTTCACGGTGTTTGACGGTGTTTGACGGTGATTGAATGCGCTTAAATTGTGAAGGAATGCAATAAAAGAAACGACAAACATCAGTTGAAGCGTACGTTTTAATCTGACCAGAAGAATAAATTTGGGAGCAGCTACATTGATAAAGTGCACGGTCCTGTAGGTTCAATCCTTAATGAACTTCCAAGCTCAATCCGGACCACAGAATCTCTCACCATCTTCAAAAAACAGCTAAAAACCCACCTCTTCCATCAACACCTAACCAACCCCTAAAATGAAAACCCCACATTAATTTACAAAAATTATTTAAAAAAAACTTACTTTAGCACTTACACCTCTACACTGCACACTTCTCTAGAACTCACTTATAAATCGTGCACAGTAGCACTACTTGTATTGTTCTCTGCTTGATATGTCACTTTGCTTGTATTTTCTCATGTGTAAGTCACTTTGGATAAAAGCGTCTGCTGAATTAATAAATGTAAATGTAATTTGGGAAAGATGTCATGTTTTGAAACGTCGTTAAGTTGCTTACTTGGTCACATCAGATAAAAGAAGTTTGCAAGAAAGTTCCACAGGACGTCTGCAACTGTGTTATAATATGTAAATTACTTCTCTTACCAACAGCCCTGGTTTTTTCAGTGTTTCTAGGCCATAGTGGTAAGATTAACATTAAAAGGAAAAAGAAAAACCCTTCTGGTAAAGCCCACACCTATTTACAGTTTAAATCTGAATACAAAAACAGATATGGTTACAGATAATGGCATTACGTTACAGCCCTATATGGCCATTGTTTTGGAATATGCACATGTGGTAAGGTGTCCACAAACATTTGGCCATATAGTGAACATCATTAGATAATAAATGAATGATGAAGCACATCAATATTAAGGCAGAATAAAATATATAATATGTATTTTTTAAATCTATTAACAAATAAAGATATATGCCTCAAGGAACACATGTGAAACATTTTGGAGCATATGTGGAGGCTGTTTATTTATTTATTTATTTATTTAAAACCTTTTTTAAATTAATTAATTAATTCGTTTATTTATTTGTTTGTTTATTTTTTCATTTTCCTGTCTGAAGCTTAATTAGAGTCCTGGGTTTGGTGATCTTATATATCACTGTCTGGTTTATTCAGTGTAACATTCTAATAGATAAGATAGTGCTAGACTATTCAGGGCTTAAAAAAAACAAATAAAAGCTGGTGAAATGCTGACATTACTGTAGTAACATTCACTGTCTAGCTGTAATGTCACGAAGATATTTTTGGTAATTTGGTGAAAAGTGAATTACAATAATCTAACAAGAAATCTGAAGCTTGGTTTAATTTCATCTCATCCTGCATTTTAAGGATTATCACTACTATGAAACTTCAGGTTAATGTCAAGGATAATGATGTTATATCCTTAGAGTCAATGATAAGAATGATATCATAGCCTCAAACAAAATTAACTGAAAGGTTATCACAATCTGTATGCTATAGATTACTCTCTAGTCATTCTTTTGAGTAAACCCTGCAAGAGGCAGTTGAGAGTCAACATCATCCAGTCATACAGTGTACCAGCCCAGCTATATCTTAAACACTGCACAAAAAGACCTACAACAACCCAAAGCACATCTGGACACTGGAAAAGGGAGGCGTATGTTTCTTCTTTTCCTCAGACTTTCTCTTTCATGCAAATTCAAATCATAACAGTCGATGATTTCTGGAGATTTTATATATGGATTACACTGTCAAGTTTAAATATCTTATTTATTGACGTTTACAGCATTTAGCAGACGCACTTTATCCAGAGCGGATTATAGAAGTGCTTGGAGTCTCTATAAAAACGCATCCTCATCTAGTTCACTACATCACACACTGAAATTAATATGGTACATGTTATTTTAGTCTTTTCACTATCATGACATGCTGCACTAATGAAAATTAATACACCTTTCTCTAGATCACATATCACTTGATCAAGGACTAAGAATACTAGCAGTGTAAAAACACTGTGTTTCAATTACACAGACAGAATTAAAGAACATTTTGTGAAGCCCTGTTGTTTTAAATGTATGGCCTTAATTAAAGAAATATTATATATATATATATATATATATATATATATATATATATATATATATATAATCCATCCATCCATCCATCCATCTTCTGTACCGCTTATCCTTTCTTCAGGGTCACGGGGAACCTGGAGCCTATCCCAGGGAGCATGGGGCACAAGGCGGGGTACACCCTGGACAGGGTGCCAATCCATCACAGGGCACAATCACATACACACTCATACACTACGGACACTTTAGACACGCCAATCAGCCTACCATGCATGTCTTTGGACTGGGGGAGGAAACTGGAGTACCCGGAGGAAACCCCTGCAGCACAGGGAGAACATGCAAACTCCGCACACACAGGGCCACGGTGGGAATCGAACCCCCCCCTGGAGGTGTGAGGCGAACGTGCTAACCACTAAGCCACCGTGCACCCCTCTATATCTATATATATATAAAAGCAAGCAATACAAATCTATATGACAAATAAGACCAATCTTTCAATTAAGACAAAAGAAATGCCCCTGTATAAAAGGTCTGACACTCTGCACGTAGACTGACGATGCAGTGCAAATGTCTCAGCTGACAGAAGATTTAACACTCACTTATGAGGGAAATGATGTTTTAAAGACCGGTATGATTTTTAAAAAAATTTTGTTTCATAATATTTTTAAACGTTATTGGTTAGACAAGCCACACTGAAATTAAAAGGGTACATGTTATTTTACTGGGCTTTCACATTGCCAGTTTAGTCCGAAACAGAGCACGGATTGCACGAAAAATTGGTAATGTGAAAGCTGTCATGTGGACCAGGAAGCACACCGCGGTACAGAACCCGAGACTACCTGTAGGAGGTGCTCTGAGTTCGGTTACAGTGGAACTGAGCTGTGATTCCCATGAATGTGAACGCAACTTGTAGTCGGGTCCACACTTGTTCAGGAAGTAAAGTAACCTGCACATGTGTTTAAACCGATAACGACATCATTAGTTTCCACGACACACGTGTACCATGAGTGGCAGGGGAATGCTGTGGGACACAGAAGAGGTCCATAATATCTGCTGCACATACAGTGCATCCTGAAAGTATTCACAGCGCTTCACTTTTTCCACATTTTGTTATGTTACAGCCTTATTCCAAAATGGATTAAATTAATTATTTTCCTCAAAATTATATAAACAATACCACATAATGACAACGTGAAAGAAGTTTGTTTGAAATCTTTGCAAATTTATTAAAAATAAAAAACTAAAAAAAACACATGTACATAAGTATTCACTGCCTTGGCCATGACACTCAAAATTGAGCTCGGGTGCATTCTGTTCCCACTGATCATCCTTGAGATGTTTCTACAACTCGATTGGAGTCCACCTGTGGTAAATTCAGTTGATTGGACATGATTTGGAAAGGCACACACCTGTCTATATAAGGTCCCACAGTTAACAATGCATATCAGAGCACAAACCAAGCTATGAAGTCCAAGGAATTGTCTGTAGACCGCCGAGACAGGATTTTATCGAGGCACAGATCTGGGGAAGGGTACAGAAACATTTCGGCAGCATTGAAGGTCCCAATGAACACAGTGGCCTTCATCATCCGTAAATGGAAGAAGTCTGGAACCAGCAGGACTCTTCCTAGAGCTGGCCGCCCGGCCAAACTGAGCGATCGGGGGAGAAGGGCCTTAGTTGGGGAGGTGACCAAAAACCTGATGGTCACTCTGACAGAGCTCCAGCGTGTTTCTGTGGAGACAGGAGAACCTTCCAGAAGAACAACCATCTCTGCAGCACTCCACCAATCAGGCCTGTATGGTAGAGTGGCCAGACGGAAGCCACTCCTCAGTCAAAGGCACATGACAGCCCACCTGGAGTTTGCCAAAAGGCACCTGAAAGACTCTCAGACCATGAGAAACAAAGATTGAACTCTTTGGCCTGAATGGCAAACATCATGTCTGGAGTAATCCAGGCACCAGTCATGACCTGGCCAATACCATCCCTACAGTGAAGCATGGTGGTGGCAGCATCATGCTGTGGGGATGTTTTTCAGTGGCAGGAACTGGGAGACTAGGCAGGATCGAGGGAAAGATGAATGCAGCAATGTACAGAGACGTCCTTGATGAAAACCTGCACCAGAGCGCTCTGGACCTCAGACTGGGGTGAAGGTTCATCTTCCAACAGGACAACGACCCTAAGCACACAGCCAAGATAACAAAGGAGTGTCTACAGGACAACTCTGTGAATGTCCTTGAGTGGCCCAGCCAGAGCACAGACTTGAACCCGATTGAACATCTCTGTAGAGATCTGAAAATGGCTGTGCACCGACGCTCCCCATCCAACCTGATGGAGCTTGAGAGGTCCTGCAAAGAAGAATGGGAGAAACTGCCCAAAAATAGGTGTGCCAAGCTTGTAGCATCATTCTCAAAAAGACTTGAGGCTGTAATTGGTGCCAAAGGTGCTTCAACAAAGTATTGAGCAAAGGCTTTGAATACTTATGTAAATGTACTTTTTTTATTTTTTATTTTTAATAAATTTGCAAAGATTTCAAACAAACTTCTTTCACGTTGTCATTATGGGGTATTGTTTGTAGAATTTTGAGGAAAATAATTAATTTAATCCATTTTGGAATAAGGCTGTAACATAAAATGTGGGAAAAGTGAAGCGCTGTGAGTACTTTCCGGATGCACTGTAATAGCACCAAAATAATAAATAAACAAAAAATATCATGAGTCACGTTGTGTTCTCCATGCGCGTTTATGATGATTGAACGCAAATGCACCGGGGTTCGATAGAATCGAGTGAGTCTGAAACCAGACCAACACTGCGGGGGAACAATAGCACTCGGGTTTGGCCTGTAGCAAACTTTCCCAGTGTGAAAACCACCTTTAATCCATCTACCTCTGCTAAACAAACTACCACTGTTTCTCAATTCACATACTGATGTACTTGTCTAGACTGTTATCGAGTACTAACACTAACCGATTTTCGTATCATAGTTAGTGTTTTTATTTTGAAAACTCCAGTGCAGTCTTCAAACCGAAAGGTCTGTTTTGGCTCGGACGTGCCATTTTGAAAATGCTGCCTTTAAATCTTCCAGATGTACCCAAGATACACAGCAAGTGTGTGAACAATACTGCTGCTGTGTCTACACACTTCTGCACACACCAAGTATAATCCTGACTCCTCTGCTTCACAGCGGACCGTATCACACCACCCGGGCATTTCCCTACAGCACCACAACACTTCCCACTACACCGGTGAGGGAAGTGCAGGAACTATTCCTTTGCTTTTAATCACTTATATCACATGTATGTTACTGACATTATAAAATGTTCAAACATTACAGTAGTCCCATACAGTAGTTATAAATCCCACATTTGAAAAAGTGTAAGGTGGTTGGTGGCTGTGGAGTATTTTTTGTCCAATCCGGCAACCCTGTCATTAACTGTCCTGTCCTCTGCTCCTCCCCTGAGCACGGGGCAGCATCTTCGCTTCCCCAGTGGGCCTCAAATTAGCAATTGTTGCAGTTCCCATTTTTGACCACTAGGTGCAACAATAACTCAATGGTGCTA